>NC_057810.1:475266197-475286047 GCF_018294505.1 Triticum aestivum | reverse complement strand
CCAAGGACGGCGACGACACTCCCAATCAGGACAATAACAAGCCCAAAGAAGAGCCACTCAAATGTTGTAGGTAGCGTCGCCGATCAAAGGCACGTCGAAGCCACCCGAGCAATGCGGATTCCGCATAAAATGGCACTTTAAATAATACGGATGGCCTCACCGGAGCCGCATGCGACGAACATCAGCAGGATGACTCTGCGGGGCAGGAGGACTCGCTCAATCCTGAAGACCTCGAGGACTCCGAAGATAGCAACTACCTCCCATCCTCTGAAGAGGGGCCAGTCTCGGGGATGAAGATTTCATCATCCCCGAAGACCCGCGGGAGCAGGAACGGTTCAAGCAGAGGCTTATAGCCACCGCCCGTAGCCTGAAGAAACAAAACGCAGAATCAAGGCCGAGCAGGAAACCCTCAACGACCGATGGACTAAAGTTGTAGCCGCCAAAGAAGGGTACGACCATGAACGACCAATCAAAAATCATCCTAAGCAGCGATTTCTATCGCAATTCGACGACGAAGCCAAAGAGCCAACACGTCCAACACACACTCGCGTCGAACATCCAGACAGTCCCCCTAGAGGGCGGGACGGAGAAGCCGGCGAGGCCGAGCACCCCGCTGCCCACCTCGCCGCAATGGCAAGGATAAAGCACGGCCTGCCTACAAATATGACCTCCATCATGACCTAGATGCTTCGGGAGGCCATACCAGGTCCATCTATGAACCCAAAGAAGACACACCAGCTCACCGGGAAGGACATTATGACTAGCTGAACCGAAATTGTAGAGTTCGGGAGCAGCAGCGGACTAGGATGGCCGAAGACCTCCGACGTGATATAGCCTGAGTTTGAGGCACCACACACCCCTTGTGCTTAACAGAGATGGTGATGCAACACCAATTCCCGGAAGTCTTCAAGCCCGTGAACATCGAACCATACGACAAAACCACATACCCGACTATATGGATAGAGGATTTCCTCCTACACATTCACATGGCTCGAGGAGACGACCTCCACGCCATCAAGTATTTGCCGCTAAAGCTTAAAGGACCAGCTTGACATTGGTTGAACAGCCTTCCTGAGGACTCTATAGGTTCTTGGGAAGAGCTCGAGGATGCATTTTGAGAGAACTTTTAGGGCGCCTATTTCCAGAGGCTGGACGCTGACGACCTAAATCGCATCACGCAACAGCCCAGGGAGTCTGCCCGACAATTCTAGAACCGATTCTTGACCAAGAAAAACCAGATTTTCGACTGTCCAGATGTGAAGCCTTGGCCGCTTTCAAGCATAGTGTCAAGGACGAATGGCTCGTACGATAGCTCGACCAGTACAAACCAAGAACAATGGCAACCCTTACTTCTCTCATGACGCACTTTTGCGTAGGCAAGGACAGTTGGCTCGCTCGTAAAAACACTAACCCCGATACACCCGGTACCTCTGAGGTTTGGGACGGAAACGGAAAGCCACAATGCAGCAAGAATAAACGTCGCCACAACGACGGCGATGGCGAGGATACGACGGTAAATACCAAATTCTGAAACCCTAAGTCCGGATCCCGAAAGAAAGCCCCTAAAGGCAACGGCAATGGCCCGCCCAGATTAGAGACAATTCTAGACAGGCCCTGCCAGATCCACGACACATTAATACACCTCCATTGTATCTACTTTTCCAAACACTTTTGCCCTTGTTTTGAACTCTAACTTGCATGATTTGAATGGAACTAACCCGGATTGACGCTGTTTTCAGCAGAATTGCCATGGTGTTATTTCTGTGCAGAAATAAAAGTTCTCAGAATGACCTGAAACTCCATGGAGAATATTTTTGGAATTAAGAAAAATATTGGCGAAAGAATCAAGGCCAGGGGTCCCACACCCTATCCACGAGGGTGGTGGCGCGCCTACCCCCTGGGCCCACCCCCCTGCCTCGTGGGCCCCCTGGTGCTCCACCGACCTCAACTCCAACTCTATATATTCACATTCAGGGAGAAAAAATCAGAGAGAAGGATTCATCTGTTTTATGATACGGAGCCGCCGCCAAGCCCATCTCTCTCGGGAGGGCTTATCTCGAGTCCGTTCAGGGCTCCGGAGAGGGGAATCCATCACCGTCGTCATCATCAACCATCCTCCATCACCAATTTCATGATGCTCACCGCCGTGCGTGAGTAATTTCATCGTAGGCTTGCTGGACGGTGATGGGTTGGATGAGATTTACCATGTAATCGAGTTAGTTTTGTTAGGGTTTGATCCCTAGTATCCACTATGTTCTGAGATTGATGTTGCTATGACTTTGCTATGCTTAATGCTTGTCACTAGGGCCCGAGTGCCATGATTTCAGATCTGAACCTATTATGTTTTCATGAATATATATGAGTTCTTGATCCTATTTTGCAAGTCAATAGTCACCTACTATGTGTTATGATCCGGCAACCCCGAAGTGACAATAATCGGGACCACTCTCGGTGATGACCGTAGTTTGAGGAGTTCATGTATTCACTAAGTGTTAATGCTTTGGTCCGGTACTCTATTAAAAGGAGGCCTTAATATCCCTTAGTTTCCAATAAGACCCCACTGCCACGGGAGGGTAGGACAAAAGATGTCATGCAAGTTCTTTTCCATAAGCACGTATGACTATATTCGGAATACATGCCTACATTACATTGATGAATTGGAGCTAGTTCTATGTCACCCTATGTTATAACTGTTGCATGAGGAATCGCATCCGACATAATTATCCATCACCGATCCAATGCCTACGAGCTTTTCACATATTGTTCTTTGCTTAGTTACTTTACCGTTGCCACTGTTACTATTACTACAAAACTGCTACTGTTACTTTTGCTACCGTTACCATTACTTCCATACTACTTTGCTAGTGAATACTTTGCTGCAGATATTAAGTTATCCAGGTGTGGTTGAATTGACAACTCAACTGCTAATACTTTAGAATATTCTTTGGCTCCCCTTGTGTCGAATCAATAAATTTGGGTTGAATACTCTACCCTCATAAAATGTTGTGATCCCATATACTTGTGGGTTATCTAAACTATTTTCTGGCGCCGTTGTCGGGGAGCATAGCTCTATTCATTGAGTCGCTTGGGATTTATATCTGCTGATCACTATGAGGAACTTGAAAGACGAAAGAACTAAGATTTTTCCCTCAACTACGAGGGGAGGTAAGGAACTGCCATCTAGCTCTGCACTTGATTCTCCTTCTGTTTTGAGTAAACTTGCGACACCTAAACCTGCTTCTGCTATTAATTCTGATATGTCATATGTTATTGATGATGCCACTTCTGATATGCATGATACTTATGTTGAAACTACGTCTATGCTTGATACTACTGTGCCATTAGGTGAATTTCTTGATGAACAACTTGCTAGGGCTAGAGAGAATGAAATTATTGAAACTGATAATATTGATGAAAGTGATGATGAAGATTCTCCCCCTAAATATGAATTGCCTGTTGTGCCTGAGGGTTATGTTATGGATGAAGAAACTGCTAGAGATTTTCTTGCTTGCAATGATAGATCCGATCTTAAGAAATTATTAGCTAAGCTGAAAGAAAAGTCTCCGAATGCTAGAATGAAATATGACCCTGCTTTTGCTACGTCACCTATCTGTGTTACTGATAAGGATTATGATTTCTCTGTCGATCCTGAGATAATTACTTTGGTTGAATCTGATCCTTTTTATGGCTATGAATCTGAAACTGTTGTGGCACATCTTACTAAGTTAAATGATATAGCCACCCTATTCACCAATGATGAGAAAAATCGCTACTACTATATCCTTAAGTTATTTCCGTTCTCATTAAAGGGTGATGCTAAAACTTGGTTTAATTCTCTTGATCCTGGTTGTGTGCGTAGTCCCCAGGATACGATTTATTACTTTTCTGCTAAATATTTCCCCGCTCATAAGAAACAAGCTGCTTTAAGGGAAATATATAATTTTGTGCAAATTTAAGAAGAGAGTCTCCCACAAGCTTGGGGGAGGCTTCTCCAATTACTTAATGCTTTGCCCGATCATCCTCTCAAGAAAAATGAAATACTTGATATCTTTTATAATGGACTAACCGAAGCTTCCAGAGACCACCTGGATAGTTGTGTTGGTTGTGTTTTCAGGGAAAGAACTGTTGATCAAGCTGAATTGCTATTGAATAATATGTTGACTAATGAAAACAACTGGACACTTCCCGAACCAACTCCTAAGCCAACTCCAAAGAAAAGAGGTGTTCTATTTCTCAATCCTGAAGATATGCAAGAAGCAAAGAAATCTATGAAAGAAAAGGGTATTAAAGCTGAAGATGTTAAGAATTTACCACCTATTAAAGAAATACATGGTCTTGATAACCCGACAGAGGTAGTAAAGGTAAATTCTCTCTATAGATATCATAAAGCTAAAATCCCGTCTACTAAGTTTGCTAGCCAATGCTTGGATGAATTTGATGACTTTATGTCTAAACAAGAAAACTTCAATGCTTATGTTGGTAGACAATTGAAACGTAATGCTTATCTGATTGAACACTTGAGTGATTATATGTCTAGAGTTAAAGGTGAACTTAAAATTATCAGTAAACATGCTTCTATGGTTACCACTCAAGTAGAACAAGTGCTTAAAGCACAATATGATTTGCTCAATGAATTAAATAGCAAGAAAAATGATAATGTTGTTAGAGTTATGACTAGAGGGGGTAAAATGACTCAGGAACCTTTGTATCCTGAGGGACACCCTAAGAGAATTGAGCAAGATTCTCAGAGAACTAATGTTGATGCACCTAGTCCTTCTAAAAATAAGAAAAAGAAAAATGATAGGACTTTGCATGCTTCTAGTGAACCTGTTGTAGACACACCTGAGAATCCCAATGATATTTCTATTTTTGATGCTGAAACACAGTATGGTGACGAACATGAACCTAGTGATAATGTTAAGGATAATGTTCATGTTGATGCTCAACCTAGCAATAACAATGATGTAGATATTGAACCTACTGTTGATCTTGATAACCCACAATCAAAGAATCAACGTTATGATAAAAGAGACTTCATTGCTAGGAAGCACGGTAAAGAAAGAGAACCATGGGTTCAGAAACCCATGCCTTTTCCTCCTAAACCATCCAAGAAAAAGGATGATGAGGATTTTGATCGCTTTGTTGAAATGATTAGACCTATATTTTTGCGTATGCGTTTTACTGATATGCTTAAAATGAATCCTTATGCTAAGTACATGAAAGATATTGTTACAGATAAAAGAAAGATAACGGAAGCTGAAATTTCCACCATGCTTGCTAATTATACCTTTAAGGGTGGAATACCTACGAAACTTGTAGATCCAGGAGTACCAACTATATCATGCTCCATTAAAAGAAACTATGTTAAAACTGCTTTATGTGATCTTGGAGCCGGTGTTAGTGTTATGCCTCTCTCTTTATATCGTAGACTTGAATTGAATAAGTTGATACCTACTGAAATATCTTTGCAAATGGCTGATAAATCAACCGCTATACCTATCGGTATTTGTGAGGATGTGCCTGTTGTGGTTGCAAACGTTACTATCTTAATGGACTTTGTTATTCTTGATATTCCCGAAGACGATAGTATGTCGATTATCCTTAGTAGACCCTTTTTGAATACTGCAGGGGCTGTTATTGATTGCAACATAGGCAATGTCACTTTTCATGTTATTGGTAATGAGCATATGGTACACTTCCCGAGGAAACAACCTCAAGTCCACAGTATAAATTCTATTAGAAAAATTCCAACTATTACTATTAGAGGTTTTGAATTTCCTCTTCCTATTGTCAAGAAGAAATATGATATTCTTATTGTTGGGTACATACATATCCCCGTTGAGGTAACCTAGTGCTATTCGAAAATTCTCCGGTTTCATGCGATTCGGAATGAGTTTGTTAACAAGACTTGATCAACCTTGTTAGTGGATTCCTTTTGATGAGTATGAGATGGATGAAGTTAGAAAGCACAACTCTCTGTACCCTCCTTTTACTTTTTGTTATTTAGATTAAATAAAGCAAAAATAGTAGTTTCTGTTGCTTTCTGATTTATCCGTGCAATAAAAAATACCCCGGAAATAAAAGTTCTCCAAATGCCCTAAAAATGAAATATGATTTTTTTTCTAGAATATTTGAGAATATCTGGCACTGAGAACACATCAGGGGGAGCCAGCACCTGGCCACGAGGGTCCAGGGCGCGCCCACCCCCCTGGGGCGTCCCCTGCCTCGTGGCCCTGTAGTGGGCCCCCTACACTTATTCTTGCACCCACACACTCCTTCCACCCAAAAAAATCACCAACCAGCTCAAGCACGAGCTCTAGCTCATCTTGCTGCCATTTTCGATCTCCTTGCTCAAAGCTCCACTCACAAAACTGCTTTGGGGGATTGTTCTTCGATATGTGAGTCCTCCAATGGTCCAATTAGTTTTTGTTCTAGTGCTTTATTCATTGCAAACTTTTACTGTCTAGGTGACCCTGCTCTTGAGCTTGCATGCCAAATTTATTTGGTCCCAAGTAGTTCTAATGCATGATATAGCCTCTAGGCACTTGTGAGAGTAGTTGCTATCAATTTTGTTGAATTTGGTTCACTTTTATTTTGAGTTACTAAAAATTTCAGAAAATATCAGAAAATGATGAAGAGATTTTCAGAAAATGATGAAGAGATTTTTGAGGGGCTTTTCGAGCCGAAGCTCGAAGGATAAACAAAATGAGGAGAATAAAAAGCCCAAATATAATCTCCCTCGCGTCGCGGAGGTTCGGCCGTGTGAATAGCCTTGTGATGAGTTCTTGATAGGACTGTGATTCATGATGATTTTTATTATTTGGCTGAGAATGCAGGCCTCACCGACTTCCTCCACGACCAGCTCGATCAGTATCTCCTACTCACTAATATTTTTGTGCAAAATATTTACTTTCATGCTAAGAAATCACCACCTTCAGTGGAGTTTCATTTATATGATGAGGTTAAGGAAATGTCACTATATGATTTTTATGGGGTTTGCAAGATACCCTTTGTGGGCAGCATAGAGGAACCACATCATAGTGATGTGGATGGATTTATTGATAGGATCACTATAGGGGAGACAAGGAAGGTTTCCGATGCAAGAACTACTAGCATACACTTTCCTGTTCTACGTTACTTTGCAATATTTGCTAGTAGATGCTTAATTGGTCGCGGAAACTATGGGAACCTTAGTGCCCCTAATATTGTTATTTTGTACCATGCTTTGTTTTGTGATAACACTTTTAGTTTAGGCGCTATTTTTGCTAAATGATTAAGTCTGAACCATACAAAGGGCCCCATCTTTGGAGGCATCTTTGCTTCGCGCCTTGCTAAACACTTTAAGATACCTATTAGGCATTACTAGCGCAAATGCCCGTCCATTGCAACAGAAGTAAAAATACTGCACCAACCTGTTTTAGTCACTAAAAATTACACTACCATGTTAATCATGTTCAGACTCATCTACATCAACATGTTTTAGTTCAGTCTAGTTCAAATTATTAAATCTGACATTGCCTTGAAATAATCAAAAGTATTGTTAACTTTCCATCACAACGACCTACAACAACCAATAAATAATAAGCTCCCACAACAAATAATTACAACAAAAATAGAAATTTCTATCCATCTCTCTCACTGTCCCTTCCCTCTGTACAAGAATGACACCATCACACAAATAATGGCAGCATCAGTACAAAGCAAAACCCACAAAATGGCTCCAAATCTCAATTCCAACCTATATATTGTCATGTACAAATTACAGCCACAATGAGCGTTTATATCCTCCAACCTCATCCTAACCAAAGCTCCCTCCCTCCCTATCTTGATCTCAATCTGGAAAAACGGGTGAGAAAGGAACTATTTACCTGAGATAAAAAAGACAAATTCCTAGTACATTAAAAGAAGCTATTGTGGCAATACATGAGTTTATGGGAACCTCATATAGTCATACGAAAACCTCAAAGCCAAGTGATCTGCCAAAATTAGTTGTGCCATTATGCTTGAAAAACTGAACAATCCACTTTCTATCATTCCTTGCCTACTATTTTGCAAACTGAAAATAATGGGGTGAGCACAAGTATAAGTCAAAGGGGATCGTAAACCAAAATATGTTCAGTAAATCAGCATACCAAAGCACAAACATGAGTATGCAAATTGTCTCCTCCTAGCCCGCCACTAAAATTAATCATGGTAGAAGTAGCTTGGGTCAAATCGAGTAGCACAGCATCTGGAGCTGTTTTTTGCAATCGGATTTTTGGCACACAGAACCGAGCTCCAGTACAAGCTACTGATGGCAACCGGAGCAGAGCACAGGTGATGACATCCTTGGCCACCCCGCGACCAAGCTCTGAGATATGCCCGTGCATTGGAACGGGTACAAAATAAAGATGTGCCTAGAAATTTGAAGCTAATTTACCACCAAAAGAACTTTGTAAGTAGCAAAATACTATTGGAAGTACTCAAAAGTACAATTTCTATTCCATGTTGATGGGCCAATATCAAATTCACAAAAAAACATTTTCTAACAAATGAAGAGGCACCAATGGAAGGGAAATGAAGAGCCTACCCAATAGTAACAAAAACTAAGATATATGCATAGAGGATTACTAACAACAAAATGTGGAAATAACTCATTTTGGGCACTTAGAAGTGTCATTTTTCTCAAGTGCAGTTGAGGTAGCTGAAGTGTTGAACTCAATATCTGCATGACAATTGATACTTGGTTGCAAATCTCTTGTTATGGGACATACTATGGGTAATGAATTCTAATGATATTAGGCATGGTTTAAAGCAGTAAATAGAAATATCTATACATGATTACGGATAATACATGAAATATAACAACTATGAGTCTACAACAACACCAGCATGCTTGTCTTCGATCAGTGTGCAAGAACAACATATGTTTCTATGAACAACATGCACAATATCACTTAAATCGAACCTATTTACATCATGTGGCATCATTCTTGAACACTAAGAATTCCAGTTGGATCAAACTAACATCACATAAATAAAGATCATATACTCCCTCCGTTCCTAAATGTAAGTCTTTCTATAGATTCAACTATAGATTACATACGGAGCAAAATGAGTGAATCTACACTCTAAAATACGTCTATATACATCCATATGTAGTTCGTATTGAAAGATCTAAAAAGACTTATATTTAAAAACAGGGGGAGTAGTTATTACATATCAGAAATCATGTCAAGCAATAACACAATAGCAAAAGTCCATGTTGAAAGTTACAATAGCAAGGGAACTTGATACTTCAAGGCTATACATTGTTTGATCATGTGGAATAACATACTCATATTATACGACGGCGTAATAGTTACAACAGCAAGGGGTGTGCTACTTCAAGGCTATTCATGTTCTGATCATATAAAATATAGTAATCAAGTTGTACAACAGCGTACCTCAACTAGAGCAGAGGCAGAGGACGTTGAAATCCTACTTTCCTTTTTGTGAAAAATAACAATATATCTTCAATGCAATTGGAAGCGACACACATTAGACGGAAAATTGTAAGGAAAAGGGACAATGAAATCAATAAGGAGTTAAGAGTTTCATGCTTTTTATTGAACATATTGTATATTAAGTAATTTTGCAATCTATACCTACTATTAAAGTAAGGTGATATTCTTGGTTTCGTCCCGCTTAGATGATTTTATATTTAAAATACATACACGAGGTGGTACTATTCTGAGGTTAAACGTCTACGTACCCTGGTTCCAGGTCCCAAGCGGCACGCACGCCTGCCTGCTCCACTCGGCCACGTTGAGCCTGCTCTACTAGCAGACAACAACATCGTAACCAGGCCAGAAAAATATTACTGAATCTGGCCCAAGCAAGAGGAAACGTCTTCACGGGGGGATTAAACTCCCTTCTTTACAATTTATAAAGCGCAAAAGCAGAGACCAACCAAGCTACCGCATCAATGTATAAAATACAAGATTCGTTCCCTTAATAAATAATACCACATCGCTTCCTTGCATTATGTTTAACCGATTTATATACGTCTCTAATTCAAAATTAATAAGCAGCCACGAGAATTAATAAGGGAACAAAGATGGACTAATATGTGGCTCCGATTTCAAGGGATGTTTGGGGATAACTAAATTATGATGATCGGATCCAGTGGGCGTGTTCAATTGCGCAAATACGGAGGGGATTGTACCCAGGTTGTGATCAGTGGGCACAAATAAGGAAAGAGAGTTTCAAAAAAAAAGGGAAGGAGAGAATAATAATACAAAGGAGTTATAGCAAATAATATAGTAAAATAAAAATAAAAAAGAAACAAGAAAGAAAAAAAGGGAAAATAGGAAAAAGAAAAAGGTAAATAAAAAACCTGTTCAGAAAGCTTCTAAAATGTCCCAAAACCAATAAAAAACGACAGGGAGCCCTCTAGAAGGTTCCCGAACGGAACCTGAAAAGGCTGTGATGAGCCAGCCCAAATTGCTCGCCACGTCGGCTCGCTTGTGCGATTCGACAACAGTTTGATGCAAAATGCGTCGAATATGGTTTTTCGTTAGTCTCGTTACAAGCGAGACTTAGCATTTGCTTTCTTAACTCCGAAAACTGTTCAGGATTTTTTTGAAGTCTCATAAATTCGAAAAAATAGTTGGCACTCCAAAAAATATTCATGAATTTTAAAAATGTTTCGAAATTCAAAAAATAATTACGAGATTAATGGTCCTAGATTTCAGTAAATGTTCCAAATTTCAATAGCACTCTGAATTAAAAACTGTTCGTGAAGTTGGAAAAAGTTAAAATTTTCACAAACTCTCCCTACATTTAAGCAATGCTTTGACTTAAAAAACAATTTGAAACATGATTCGAATTTCAAAGAATGTTCACACACTTGAAAATCTTCCCAGATTTCAACAATTAATTCTGAATTTAAAAAATTGCGAATTTGAAAAAATATTAAAATTCCAAAATTTGATCACATGTTTGAAAAAATAATTTAAAATAAAATAAGTGTTGGGTTTAAAAATATTGTTCATGAATTAGAAAGAAGCGTTTCACAAAGAAAAGGAAAAAATGAAAGAATAATAGCGCAAAGAAATTATACCAAATATTAAATTTAGTGGGCATGATTATGTGCATAAATAAGGAAGGAGATCAAAAAATGCAAGGGGATTATACAAATATGAAAGGAGTAAAAAAAACATCCGCTGGTGCATATTTTCATGGACACGTGAATAATCTCTCCAGTTGCAACGCACGGGCATATGTCCTAGTAGAGAGCTAAAAAGAGGATCCGATCTTGAGAAATATTAGAGAAAAGATAACAGATAGTCAGTTCAATTTTTTGCAACTAAAGTTAAAACATACATATAATCCTCTATCTCTCCCTAATAATACAGCACGGATTGAGTCTTTCGGGTTCACCGTCGCTGCTTTTTTACACAAAAGTCCCTGTGATTTTTTGTATTGAACCCGCAATCCATCACTAACCGGACACAAAAAAACGATTCGCTGGAAAAAAATACCTGCCCGCATCTGGCTCCTCGCCTCGACCCTGGTCAGGCCCAGCCAAATCCCCCCGGCCGCCGCCGCACCACTCGCTGCAGTGCCCGACCTCAACCCACACGCCGCCGCGGCCGCAGCTCTGCCCGGTCGCGAGCCTCCACCCGCGCGCTCCGCTTTGCGTCGCAGCGGGCGCCATCCTCCGCTGCCAAATCGGCGCCCACCGGGCCACACTCTGCGCCGGCTGCGCCGACCGCCGCCTCGTGGAGGATTACACCGGCTGCCCCGTGCTCACCGAGATCCTCCGCATCCTCTTCGTGAAGCGCCCTCGTCACGGGTGGACTTCGATGCCTGCCTCGCCTACAACAGGAGGTTCAGGTACAACATCTACTTTTAATTTCTAGATTCCACTTCTTTTTCGCGCCAGTATATACAATTGAGGGAGACTCTTCTTGCCGCCAACCATCTGTTCCTGTCATCATCTTCTCTTTGTGCCTTGCGGCGGCAGCAGCCAGCCAGCTAAGTTCTCTTCCTCTCCAATGTAGCTATCAAGTGCAGCGTTGCCTGTACTGTTCTCAGGTATCAAGGATTTTTCTGCTTCCCAAATAATATATTGAAGTATTTTTCTTCTATTATATCTACAGGCATACTGCCTTGATTACGGTGACCACCACCAATCAACCACTTGGCTGGTTGTCTTTATATTGTCACATTGATGGACCGTTACATGGTACATGGAAATCTGAAGTCATTTGTACATATTTGCACACATGAATGGCATGCTTGCCGATGGAAAGTACGGCTTTCGGGTCAGCCCTTCATGACACTAATTGTGTGCTACTGCTGCTGATTATGCTGCTGCTTAATACTAAGGAAAAGTTGTTGCCCCCTATTTTCTAGATTATAAGAGTATGGTAGCACATGAATTTATTGTTAAAAATAAGAAGATGATGCTTGAGTATAATTTGGGATTTAATAAAACTCACAGTGAGACTATTATCTTGCCTGCACCATCTTTGCTTAACATATTTTCAGGCACGTACCTCATCTTGCCGGAGGCCGTTTACGCATACCGGAGCCTAACACCAGCTCCAGAGCCTGAGCCGGAACCACCACTGGACCCTTATCGACGCTCCATTTATAAGTGGTATTCGGAGGAGATTGCCAACCAGTGGCACCCTGATGACATTCCTCAGTACACCGGAGAGAGTAGCTTCAATCCATGGGCATAGACCAACTTAGGCCAAAAGTCTAAGCTTGGCGGAGTGCGTATTTCTCATCGACATTACATTCATGTTCACACATTCATTCCAGTTGTCGGTGCTCATACTTTTTCATTGTGCTATCCATGCTAGTTTATTTTCTTTTTCTCGCTTTCTTCTTGTGTGTTTGAAAAACTTTAAGAAAAAACCAAAAATTTAAATTAGTTATAGCTATTAGATAGTTTACTTTCCATTCCTGTAGTAGTAGTAATTAAAAGAAAACTCAAAAAGATTTTCCGTTCTTCTTTTGCTTGTTGGGAGCTTTCCCGTGTAAATAGTTTTATTTCTTTTCTTTTCTTTGGAGGTCGAGAGGGGAAGACCATGATGAAAATGTTGAGTGGCTCTCATATGCATTATTGTTGATTTAACCAAAAGCCCATATTACGTTGCCTTCTCCCTTGTATCAAATGCTTGCAGATTCCAGCTTAGTCCAATGCACGTGCACTATTATTATTATCCACACCGTTCGGTCGTTCAAGTGAAAGGCAATAATGACGATATGTGATGGACTGATTGAGATGAGAGAAGCTGGTATGAACTTGACCTATCTTGTTTTTGTAAATATGATTAGTTCATCATTCCCGATTCAGCCTATTATGAATAAACATGTTTGCAATGACAATTAGAGATTATAGTTTCTTATGACATGTTTAATTTGCTAGGAGTTTATAAAGGTTTACCTTGCATGCCAACATATTATTAAAATGGTTGTGATGTGGTATGATAGGATGGTATCCTCCTTTGAACGATTCGAGTGACTTGACTTGGCAAATGTTCACGCATGTAGTTGAAACAAAATCAACATAGCCTCCACGATGTTATGTTCATGGTGGATTATATCCTACTCATGCTTCCACTCAATGTCTATTAATTTTAATGAATGTTCATGACTGTCGTCGCTCTCTAGTTGGTTGCTTCCCAGTCTTTTTCTAGCCTTCACTTGTACTAAGCGGGAATACTGCTTGTGCATTCACTTCCATAAACCCCAAAGTTATTTCATATGAGTTCACCATACCTTCCCATATGCGGTATCTACCTGTCGTTCCAAGTAAATTTGTATGTGCCAAACTCTAAACCTTCAAATGAAATTCTATTTTGTATGCTTTAACAGCTCATGTCTCAACTAGGGTTGTCTGTATCTTCCATGCTAGATGGGTTATTCTCAAGAGGAGTGGACTCCGCTCCTCACTCACGAGAAAATGGCTGGTCATCGGATGCCAAGTCCCATGCTCAAATCAAATCAAAATAATTGCAAACAAAACTCCCCTAGGATTGTTGTTAGTTGGAGGCACCCGTTGTTTCGGGAAAGCCATGAATTGATGATTGTTGGTGGAGGGGGAGTATAAACTTTACCATTATGTTTGGGAACCGCCTATAATGTGTGTAGCATGGAAGATATCGAGATCTCTCGGTTGTTATGTTAACAATGAAAGTATGCCGCTCAAAATATTATTTATCTCTATTCAAAAATCGAGCTCTGGCACCTCTACAAATCCCTGCTTCCCTCTGCGTAGGGCCTATCTATTTATTTTTATGTTGAGTCATCATCCTTTTATTAAAAAGCACCTGTTGGAGAGCACCGTTGTCATTTGCATCCATTACTATTAATTTATATTGAGTATGACTATGACTGGATCTCTTTTACCATGAATTACAATGTTTAGTCAGTCCTTGATCTTCAGGGGTGATCTGCATTTATGTTTTGCGGTCTCAGAAAGGGCTAGTGAGATACCATCTTGTTATATCATATTATGATTGTTTTGAGAAAGTGTTGTCATCAGAGATTTATTATTATTGCTCTCTAGTTGATTATGCCATTGATATGAGTAAACATGAGACCTAAATGTTATTGTGAATGTGGTTAGTTCATAATCTTTGCTGAAAATTTGAATGCTGGCTTTACATATTTACAACAACAAGAGCAAACAAAGTTTGTAAAAGTTTTTCTTTATCACTTTCAGTTTATCAACTGAATTGCTTGAGGACAAGCAAAGGTTTAAGCTTGGGGGAGTTGATATGCATCCATCGTACCTACTTTTCCAAACACTTTTGCCCTTGTTTTGGACTCTAAATTGCAGGATTTGAATGGAACTAACCCGAACTGACGTTGTTTTCAGCAGAATTGCCATGGTGTTATTTTTGTGCAGAAATAAAAGTTCTTGGAATGACCTGAAACACCACGGAGAATATTTTTGGAATTAATCAAAAATACTGGTGAAAGAATCAAGGCCAGGGGGGCCATAACCTGTCCACGAGGGTGGGGGTGCGCCTACCCCCTAGGCGCGCCCACTGCCTCGTGGGCCCCCTGGTGCTCCACCGACCTCAACTCCAACTCTATATATTCACGTTCGGGGAGAAAAAAATTAAAGAGAAGGATCATCATGTTTTACGATACAGAACCGTTGCCGAGCCCTAATCTCTCCCGGGAGGGCTGATCTGGAGTCCGTTCGGGGCTCCGAAGAGGGGAATCCATCGCCTTTGTCATTGTCAACCATCCTCCATCACCAATTTCATGATGCTCACTGATGTGCGTGAGTAATTCCAGCGTAGGCTTGCTGGATGGTGATGGGTTGGATGAGATTTACCATGTAATTGAGTTAGTTTTGTTAGGGTTTGATCCCTAGTATCCACTATGTTCTGAGATTGATATTGTTATGACTTTGCTATGCTTAATGCTTGTCACTAGGGCCCTAGTGTCTTGGTTTCAGATCTGAACCTATTAAATTTTCATGAATATATATGAGTTCTTGATCCTATCTTGCAAGTCAATAGTCACCTACTATGTGTTATGATCCGGCAACCCGAAGTGACAAGAATTGGGACCACTCCCGGTGATGATCGTAGTTTGGGGAGTTCATGTATTCACTAAGTTTTAATGCTTTCGTCCGGTACTCTATTAAAAGGAGGCCTTAATATCCCTTAGTTTCCAATAGGACCCCGCTGCCACGGGAGAGTAGGACAAAAGATGTCATGCAAGTTCTTTTCCATAAGCACGTATGACTATATTCGGAATACATGCCTACATTACATTGATGAATCGGAGCTAGTTCCGTGTCACCCTATGTTACAACTGTTGCATGAGGAATCACATCTGACATAATTATCCATCACGGATCCAATGCCTACGAGCTTTTCACATATTGTTATTTGCTTAGTTACTTTACTGTTGCCACTGTTACGATTACAACAAAACTGCTACTGTTACTTTTGCTACCATTACCATGACTTTCATACTACTTTGCTACTGAATACTTGCTACCTCTTGAGCACTGCGTTGGTTTTCCCTTGAAGATGAAAGGGTGATGCAGCAAAGCAGCGTAAGTATTTCCCTCAGTTTTTGAGAACCAAGGTATCAATCCAGAAGGAGGCTCCTCAAAAGTCCCACGCACCTACACAAACAAACAAGAACCTCGCAACCAACGCGATAAAGGGGTTGTCAATCCCTTCACGGAAACTTGTAAAAGTGAGATCTGATAGAGATAATAAGATAAGATAAATATTTTTGTTATTTTTATGATATAGAATGGAAAGTAAAAGATGCAAATAAAATTAGATGGAAAACTGATATGATAAAAGATAGACCCGGGGGCCATAGGTTTCACTGGTGGCTTCTCTCAAGATAGCATAAGTATTACGGTGGGTGAACAAATTACTGTCGAGGAATTGATAGAAAAGTGCATAGTTATGAGATTATCTAGGCATGATCATGTATATAGGCATCACGTCCGCAACAAGTAGATCGAACCGATTCTGCATCTACTACTATTACTCCACACATCGATCGACTCCTGCCTGCATCTAGAGTATTAAGTTCATAAGAACAGAGTAACACATTAAGAAAGATGACATGATGTAGAGGGATAAACTCATGCAATATGATATAAACCCCATCTTTTTATCCTCAATGGCAACAATACAATACAATACGTGCCTTGCTGCTCCTGCTGTCACTGGGAAAGGACACCGCAAGATTGAACCCAAAGCTAAGTACTTCTTCTATTGCAAGAAAGATCAATCTAGTAGGCCAAACCAAACTGGTAATTCGAAGAGACTTGCAAAGATAACCAATCACACATAAAAGAATTCGAAGGAGATTCAAATATTTCTCATAGATAAACTTGATCATAAACCCACAATTCATCAGATCTCAACAAACACACCGCAAAAAGAGTTACATCGAATAGATCTCCAAGAAGATCGAGGAGAACTTGGTATTGAGATTCAAAGAGAGAGAGAAGAAGCCATCTAGCTAATAACTATGGACCCGAAGGTCTATGGTAAACTACTCACAACTCATCGGAGAGGCCTTGGAGATGATGTAGAGGCCCTCCATGGTCGATTCCCGAGCACCAGCAAAGGCTCCAAGATGGGATCTCACGGATACAGAAGGTTGCGGCGGTGGAATTAGGTTTTCGTGGTGCTCCTGGATGTTCTTGGGGTACGTGGATATATATAGGAGGAAGAAGTATGTCGGTTGAGCCACAAGGGGCCCATGAGGGTGGGGGGCGCCCCCACCCCCCTGGGCGCGCCAGGAACCCTCGTGGCCACCTTGTTCGTTGCTTGACGTCCACTCCAAGTCTCCTAGTTTGCATTTGTTCCAAAAAGACCACTCCCGAAGGTTTCATCCCATTTGGACTCTGTTTGATATTCCTTTTGTTCGAAACACTGAAATAGGAAAAAAAACAGCAATTCGGGTTGGGCCTTCGGTTAGTAGGTTAGTCCCAAAAATGATATAAAATTGTAAAGTAAAGCCTATAAACATCCAAAACAGGTAATATAATAGCATGGAACAATCAAAAATTATAGATACGTTGGAGACGTATCAAGCATCCCCAAGCTTAATTCCTGCTCGTCCTCGAGTAGGTAAATGATAAAAACAGAATTTTTGATGTGGAATGCTACCTAGCATAATTCTCAATGTAATTCTCTTTATTGTGGCATGAATGTTCAGATCCAAATGATTCAAAATAAAAGTTCATATTGACATAAAAACAATAATACTTCAAGCACACTAATCAAAGCAATCATGTCTTCTCAAAATAGCATGGCTAAAGAAAGTTATCAATATAAAATCATATAGTCTGGCTATGCTCTATCTTCATCACACAAAGTATTGAGTCATGCACAACCCCGATGACAAGCCAAGCAATTGTTTCATACTTTAGTATTCTCAAACTTTTTCAACTTTCACGCAATACATGAGCGTGAGCCATGGACATAGCACTATATGTGGAATAGAATGGTGGTTGTGGATAAGGCAAAAAGGAGAAGATAGTCTCACATCAACTAGGCGTATCTACGGGCTATGGAGATGCCCATTAATAGATATCAATGTGAGTGAGTAGGGATTGCCATGCAACGGATGCACTAGAGCTATAAATGTAAACTAAGTGGGTGTGCATCCAACTTGCTTGCTCACGAAGACCTAGGGCATTTTGAGGAAGCCCATCATTGGAATATACAAGCCAAGTTCTATAATGAAAAATTCCCACTAGTATATGAAAATGACAACATAGGAGACTCTCTATCATAAAGATCATGGTGCTACTTCGAAGCACAAGTGTGGTAAAAAGGATAGTAGCATTGTCCCTTCTCTCTTTTTCTCTCATTTTTGTAGTGGCCTTTCTCCTTTTTTATTTGGCCTTTCTTTTTTTTAAAGTCCGAAGTCTCATCCCGACTTGTGGGGGAATCATAGTCTCCATCATCCTTTCCTCACTTGGGACAATGCTCTAATAATGAAGATCATCACACTTTTATTTACTTACAACTCAAGATTACAACTCGATACTTAGAACAAAATATGACTCTATATGAATGCCTCCGGCGGTGTACCGAGGATATGCAATGAATCAAGAGTGACATGTATGGAAGAATTATGAAGGTGGCTTTGCCACAAATACGATGTCAACTACATGATCATGCAAAGAGCAATATGACAATGATGATCTATGTCATAATAAACAGAACCATGGAAAGTTGCATGGCAATATATCTCGGAATGGCTATGGAAATGCCATAATAGGTAGGTATGGTGGCTGTTTTGAGGAAGGTATATGGTGCGTGTATGGTACTGGTGAAAGTTGCACGGCACAAGAGAGGCTAGCAATGGTGGAAGGGTAAGAGTGCGTATAATCCATGGACTCAACATTAGTCATAAAGAACTCATATACTTATTGCAAAAATCTACAAGCCGTTGAAAAATAAGTACTGCATGCATGCTCCTAGGGGGTAGATTTGTAGGAAAAGACCATCGCTCATCCGGGGGTGCCACTCATAAGGAAGACAATCAATAAATAAATTATGCTCCAACTTCATCACAAAGCGGTTCACCATATGTGCATGCTACGAGAATCACAAATTTCAACACAAGTATTCCTCAAATTCATAATTACTCCACTAGCATGACTCTAATATCACCATCCTCATATCTCAAAACAATTATCAAGCATCAAATTGATCATAGCATCCAATTCACTTTCTATGATAGTTTTTATTATACCCAACTTGGATGCCCATCATTCTAGGACCAATTTTATAACCATAGCAAATACCATGTTGTTCTATAAAACTCTCAAAATAATATAATTGAAGCATGAGAGATCAATAATTTCTACAAAATCAAGCCACCGCCGTGCTTTAAAAGATATAAGTGAAGTACTAGAGCAAAATTATCTAACTCAAAAGATATAAGTGAAGCACATAGAGTATTCTAATAAATTCCAAATAAAGTGGGTCTCTCCCAAAAGGTGTGTACAGAAAGGATTATTGTGGTAATCTAAAAAGAAAAGACTCATATCATACAAGACGCTCCAAGCAAAACACATATCATGTGGTGAATAAAAATATAGCTCCAAGTAAAGTTACCAATAAACGAACACGAAAGAGGGGATGCCTTACGGGGCATCCCCAAGCTTAGGCTTTTGGTTGTCCTTGGATATCTTGGGGTGCCATTGGCATCCCCAAGCTTAGGCTCTTGCCACTCCTTATTCCATAGTCCATCAAATCTTTACCCAAAACTTGAAAACTTCACAACACAAAACTCAACAGGAAATCTCATAAGCTCTGTTAGTGCAAGAAAGAAAAACCACCACATAAGGCACTGTAATG
>NC_057810.1:475260961-475265843 GCF_018294505.1 Triticum aestivum | reverse complement strand
CTAGCCATAGATGCATCAAAATAAGCAAACAACACATGAAAAACAGAATCTGTCAAAAACAGAACAGTCTGTAGCAATCTGTAACTTTCGAATGCTTCTATCTAAAACTCCTAACAAAATAGGAAGTCCTGGGCAATTTGCCTATTGATCTACTTCAAAAATAATCAACGCAAAAGCATGTTTCTATGGTTTATTAAAATTATTCTCGTGCATGCAAAAGTTTCTGTTTTTCAGCAGAATCAAATTAACTATCACCGTAGGTTATCCTATAGGTTCTACTTGGCACAAAAACTAATTAAAACATAAAACCACATCTAAACAGAGGCTAGATGAATTATTTATTGAATAGCAGCAAGGAAAAATATTGGGTTGTCTCCGAAGAAGCGCTTTTCTTTAAAGCCTTTTTAGCTAGGCATTGAGATTTCAATGATGCTCACATGAAAGACAAGAATTGAAGCATAAAGGGAGCATCATAAAGCATGTGATAAACACATCTAAGTCTAACATACTTCCTATGCATAGGCATTTTATAAGCAAACAAATTATCATAGCAAGCAAAAATTAGCATATGCAAGGAAGTGGAAAGAAACAATAGCAATCTCAACATAACGAGAGGTAATTTTGTAACATGAAAATTTCTACAACCATATTTTCCTCTCTCATAATAATTACATGTGGGATCATAAGAAAATTCAACAAAGTAGCTATCACATAAAATATTTTCAACACGATCCACATGCATGCAAAGTTGACACTCTTCCAAGATAGTGGGATTAACATTAACTAAAGTCATGACCTCTCCAAACCCACTTTTATCAAAAATATCATAAGATTGAACATACTCCAAATATGTGGCATCTAAAGTTGACACTCTTCCAAACCCACTTTAAATATTATTGCAAACACTATTATCAATCTCATATTCATCATGGGGCTTAAATAAATTTTCAAGATTATAAGAAGAATCACCCCAATCATGATCATTGCAACAAGTAGTAGACATAGAAAAACTAGCATCCCCAAGCTTCGGGTTTTGCATATTATTAGCACAACTGACATCAAGAGAACTTATAGTAAAATCATTGCAATCATGCTTTTTATTCAAGGAGTTACCGTGAATCTCTTCATAAGTTTCTTCATCATAATTTTCAGATTCATGAATTTCGAGCAAAGCTTCATAAAGATAATCTAGTGCACAAAACTTAATAGCAATTGGTTCATCATAATTGGATATCTTAAAAGGATTAGCAAGCGTATGAGGATCCATAGATCTTAGGTTCTCTGTTTAGGAATAAATAAACAACTATTCCAACCAAACGAGCAAATGAGCCAAGTAAGACATCAAAGCAAACGAAAAGAAGAACAGAAGAAGGGCGAATAAAACGGCAAGGGTGAAGTGGGGGAGAGGAAAACGGGAGGCAAATGGAAAATAATGTAATGCGAGGGAGATGAGTTTGCGATGGGTACTTGGTATGTCTTGACTTGTGAGGATACCTCCCCGGCAACGGTGCCAGAAATCCTTCTTGCTACCTCTTGAGCATTGCGTTGGTTTTCCCTTGAAGAGGAAAGGGTGATGCAGCAAAGCAGCGTAAGTATTTCCCTCGGTTTTTGAGAACCAAGGTATCAATCTAGTAGGAGGCTCCTCAAAAGTCCCACACACCTACACAAACAAACAAGAACCTCGCAACCAACGCGATAAAGGGGTTGTCAATCCCTTCACGGAAACTTGCAAAACTGAGATTTGTTAGAGATAATAAGATAAGATAAATATTTTTGGTATTATTATTATATAGATTGGAAAGTAAAAGATGCAAATAAAATGTCAGGACCCCGATTCTATGCCACACCGATCTAGCATGTAACACCTCATATCACATTGCGGCTTCACGCAAGGTATTCCCACGGGTGTCGCCTTACCATGCCCGGGACCGTTTGTGCCTTTTGGCACACATATATGATAGTGTTGCTAGCATCCATATGACAAGAACCAGGGCTGACATGGCTAGTCATGAACCCGAAGTGGCACTAACTTACAGGGACAGACATACATGACCCAACATCGAACATGTCGGTCATCAACGAGTGAATCCGGGCTGCAGCAATTGGGCTAGTAGGACTCCGGTAAACCGGGCTATAGCAGGCTAACAGGACTCCGTAGACACCGCGTGACATTTCCCCGAAGGAACAGACACATGAATGAAGAAGGCCACATGCCGGCCAGCCTAAGTGTTCCGAAGCAGTAGCAAGCTACCAGGGCTTAGTGGAAGCACTAGGAGACATTTCCCGGTAAGAGAGGCTACCAAGGATAAACAACTAGATAGTTAGATCCCACACATAGCAATACACATTACACGTACACATAACATGCAAGTATGTGTTGTACAACATGGCATCATAACATAACTCAACAACTCATATAGATAAAGGCTCGGAGGAGCCATCATAGCATTTATTACAAGCAGGGGTCTCATGACCCAACATTCAGAGCAAACAAGCAACAAGCGGAAGCATTACATGTCTGAGTACAAACATCTACAAATGAAAAAGGCTGAAGAGCCTGACTATCTACAACATCCAATCAAGATCGTAGCTGAGGTAAAAGCTACCTGTTGAAGTCCAAGAGAACACTAGTAAGACCGAAGTCTCTGCTGCAAAAACATAAATAAAGCAACATGAGTACAAAGGTACTCAGCAAGACTTACATCAGATCCTACCATACATGCATTTGTATCAAGAGGGTAATGTGGGGTTTAGTTGCAGCAAGCCAGCTTTGACTCAGTGGCTATCCTGTTCTACGACTACGAGAAACTTCCTCTAGGTGAGATGGCGCACACGAGTCTACTATCCACCACACAATACACTACTATGGATTCATCACCGTCTCCCTACGAGAAGGCCATCCATAGCACTCACACTTGTCTTGAGCATTTTAGAGTATCCACTTCAAATTTTCTATGTACCACGTAAGCATCCAAGAAGTCCATAACCGTGGACCCGGCTATTCGAATAGATCATGTTAACCCTACAGGGGTGAACTTCTTCACACATGCTCTCGCTACTTACCGCCATGCACACATCATGTATCTCGGCAACCTTCAAGCGGAAGCCTAGCGAGGGTGTCGGCCATGACCTGACTAACCACACAAGACTCTAGTCCAGGTTTATTGCCTATTTGGGTTCCATCCGCAAGGGAGTCCGGCCGAGGTTTCCATCACGGCCCCAAATGATGTGTGCAGGGTTCCCGAGCCCACCATCCAGGTGCCACTCGGTACACCAGGCCACGTGTGCCAAGTCTGTCCCAAGCCCACCCTGCCAGGTGCCACTTGGTAGAAAAATAGCACTACCTACAAACACTAGAAATTAGTTGCGACTCCTGGACAGAGATCAAGTTGGTTAATAAGTCGAGAGGGCTTGGAGTGCCTGGAGCCCAATGTGTGGTAGTATCGAGTCATTGGACAACATACATAGAACTCAGTGCTTAAGGACGGTTCCAATGAGACAACCCACCATGTACTCCTACATGGCCTCTCACCGCTACCTTTACCAAATCGTGTTCACACACTTCACTCTCAGCACCAGAACATATCATAACACTCCAATTCACTCCCAATGAATCAGACCTGACACAACTCTAAGCAATAGCAGGCATGACATGGTAGGAACACAACATGGCTCAATCAACTCCTACACATGCTAGTGGGTTTCAACTATTTACTGTGACAATGACAGGTCATGCAGAGGAATGGGTTCAACTACCGCACCACAAAGTAGCAGATGAATCGTTGTTGTCCTAATGCAATAACTGAGAGCAGGAGCGAGAGAGTAGGATTGTATCGGAATGAGCAAGGGGGTTTGCTTGCCTGGTAGATCAACAGGGGGGGACTGCTCCTCAGACAGGTACTCTGGAACGGTCTCCAGAGTAGGACCTGTCGAGAAGGAACGGTGTCGGCAATCAATACACAAGCATATGCAACAATATGATGCATGAACATGGCATGTAGATGTGATCATGTTTGAGCTAATGAAACTGGCATTCATTTGGTTGAAGTCTATTTGAACCAAGGGTTCAAATGCAACTCCAAAATTTCACATTTATAAATGCCATTCATGTGTTTTCACCTATATAGAAGGTATAAGTTGGTTTTTCATGCATGAAACTGGTATAGATGGATAGATTGCATTTTTCTGATAATTTTTCATATATAAATTATTTCGATCTGAGCTACGGTTGAATTTCTATGATTTTTTGAAGTTTATAATATTTTCTGGAATTCCCTGGATTATTTTTAATCCAGAAAATAGTTAACTGCGCCAGGATGACTTCCGAGTGACGTCAACAGGTCAACGGGTCGGTCCAGGTCAAACCTGACCAGTGGGACCCATATGTCAGTGTCTAACTAACTAACTTAAGTTAATTAGCACTAATCTAATCCTAATCTAGCTTAGTTAAGGCCCTGGCCCACATGTCAGTATCAGCAGGCTAATTAAGTTTAATTAACACTTAACTAAAATTAGCAGGGGCCTGGGCCCACTTGTCAGCGATCTAGGGGAGGTTAAACCCCTGGTCAGCGGGGTCAAACCCGCGGGCGACTCGACGCCGGCGAGGCCAGACGCGGCGAAGGGCCTAGGATTTGGTCCTCCAGTGACCAAATCGACGGTGGAGACGTGCTACGCGTAACTAGGGAGTTGCCGCATCCAGTGGTGCAAGTGGCTGGACACGGGGAGGTCGGAGCTCGCCGGAAGCGAGCTTGCGACAGCGACCGGACTTCGGCTTCGACGGCGGGGCTAGCTAGCGGGCGCAAAAGACGGCGGGGTTAGGGGGAGAGTGCGGCTGAGCTCATAGCGGGCCGGTAGAGCAGCTTAGCGGGCTCGGGGATGCGCT
>NC_057810.1:475250701-475260647 GCF_018294505.1 Triticum aestivum | reverse complement strand
GAGGGTTGAAGAAGATGGTGGGGGGGGGCGTTCGGGGGCATCTGGCGGCGCGTGTGTCCTCGAGGAGGCGTAGACGATGGAGGCGGAGCTCCTGGACGTGTTCGGGAGGCTAGGCGGTGGCTATGGGCGCAGCGAACGGCGTCGGTGGCGATGGTGGCGCTCGGGCACGAGGTGCAGAGAGAGAGAGAGAGAGGAGGGGATGAGGACGAGGGAGTGGGTGAGAGGGTCCGGGGTGATGCGTGGCACTGTCCAGACGCATCGGCGGAGGGACAGGCAGGCATGGAGGAAGGAGGTGGCGTGGCGCGGTGGTGCGCACGCGTCGGGCACGCGCCCGTCCTCCTGGCAAGGAGAAAGACGGCAGGGGAGGAGGCGGGCTGGGCCAGCTGCTGGGCTGCACAGGAGCTGGGCCGCACGTAAGTTTTTCCATTTCCTTTTCTTTTCTATTTTTCTAACATTTGTTTTGATTTAATAATAATACTAAATCATTTTATTTCCTTATGCCAATTTTTGTAGGCACTAGTGGTATTATTCCAGAGCTCCTCAACAAATGGCATAATTTTTGGACATATATTATATACATAACATATATATCCAATGCAAATAATTATGCATTAGTTCCAAATGCCCAAAATAAATACTTATGAGCTCCTAAAAATATTGGTTTGATTTTTATCTTTGTCCAATATTTTTCAGAGAGCAACATGAACATTTTCTTGGACCTTTTTGGAGCAATTTTTATCTGGGTCATTTCCAGAGATGATTTCTAAGGGTTTCACAAATCCCTAATTCAAATTTAAATGAAATTTAAACATGATGCACACATGACTAGCTAGTCTAGGTCATACCAGAACTAGGGATGTGACAACTCGCCCCCACTTGAAAGAATCTCCTCCCGAGATTCAGGGTTGACGGAAAGAAAGTGGGGTACTCCAGTCGAAGACGATCTTCTCACTCCCAAGTAGCTTCTCTTTCGGAATGACGAGACCACTGAACTTTGATAAACTTGATGTTCTGACGTTGGGTAACACGCTTTGCTTGATCAAGAATGCGAACCGGGTACTCTCGGTATGTGAGGTTATCTTGGAGATCAAGTGTTTCGTGGTCCACTCCGCGGATGGGATCCGAGAAGCAACGCCTGAGTTGAGAGACGTGGAAGACATCATGAACTCGAGAAAGATGTGGGGGTAGTTCCAACTGGTAGGCAACCTCTCCTCGTTTAGCGAGAATGCGAAAGGGACCAATGTAACAAGGAGCCAACTTGCCCTTGATACCAAAATGATGGGTACCCTTCAACGGAGTAACCCGAAGGTAAGCTTTGTCGCCAATTTCATAAGTCATATCCTTATGATGACGATCATACTGGCTCTTTTGACGAGACTGGGCTGTTTTCAAATTCTCACGAATGATGCGAACTTGCTCTTCTGCCTCCTGGATCATGTCCGGTCCAAAGAATTGTCTTTCGCCGGTTTCTGATCAGTTCAAGGGTGTTCGACATCTTTGTCCATAGAGAATCTCAAAAGGAGCTTTCTTGAGACTGGATTTATAGCTATTGTTATAAGCAAACTCGGCAAAAGGAAGACATTTCTCCCAATCCATACCGAATGAGATAACGCAAGCTCTAAGCATGTCTAAGCTGTCAGGACCCCGATTCTATGCCACACCGATCTAGCATGTAACACCTCATATCACTTTGCGGCTGATACGTCTCCAACGTATCTACTTTTCCAAACACTTTTGCCCTTGTTTTGGACTCTAACTTGCATGATTTGAATGAAACTAACCCGGACTGATGCTGTTTTCAGCAGAACTGCCATGATGTTGTTTTATGTGTAGAAAAGAAAAGTTCTCGGAATGTCCTGAAAATCCACGGAGGCACTTTTTGGAATTAATAAGAATTTAAGGGCGAAAGAAATACACCAGGGGGCCCATGGCCTGTCCACGAGACAGGGGAGCGCCCCCCTATAGGGCGCGCCCCCCTATCTCATGGGCCCCCTGGACCTCCACCGACCTCAACTCCAACTCCATATATTCACGTTCGGGGAGAAAAAAAATCAGAGAGAAAGTTTCATCGCATTTTACGACACGGAGCCGCCGCCAAGCCCTAATCTCTCTTGGGAGGGCTGATCTGGTGTCCGTTCGGGGCTCGGAGAGGGGGATTCGTCGCTGTCGTCATCATCAACCATCCTCCATCACAAATTTTATGATGCTCACCGCCGTGCGTGAGTAATTCCATCGTAGACTTGCTGGACAGTGATGGGTTGGATGAGATTTACCATGTAATCAAGTTAGTTTTGTTAGGGTTTGATCCCTAGTATCCACTATGTTCTGAGATTTATGTTGCTATGACTTTGCTATGCTTAATGCTTGTCACTAGGGCCCGAGTGCCATGATTTTAGACCTGAACCTATTATGTTTTCATGAATATATGTGTGTTCTTGATCCTATCTTGCAAGTCTATAGTCACCTATTATGTGTTATGATTCGACAACCCCGAAGTGACAATAATCGAGATACTTCTCGGTGATGACCGTAGTTTGAGGAGTTCATGTATTCACTATGTGTTAATGCTTTGTTCCGGTTCTCTATTAAAAGGAGGCCTTAATATCCCTTAGTTTCCACTAGGACCCCACTGCCATGGGAGGGCAGGACAAAAGATGTCATGCAAGTTCTTTTCCATAAGCACGTATGACTATTTATGGAATACATGCCTACATTATATTGATGAATTAGAGCTAGTTCTATATCACCCTATGTTATAGCTATTACATGAGGAATCGCATCCGGCACAATTATCCATCACTGATCCATTGCCTACGAGTTTTTCACATATTGTTCTTCGCTTATTTACTTTTCCGTTGCTACTGTTACAACTAGTACAAAAACCCAAAAACAATTATCTTTACTTTTGCTACCGTTACCTTTATTATCATACCACTTTTGCTACTAAATACTTTGCTGCAGATACTAAGTTATCCAGGTGTGGTTGAATTGACAACTCAACTATTAATACTCAAGAATATTCTTTGGCTCCCCTTGTGTCAAATCAATAAATTTGGGTTGAATACTTTACCCTCGAAAGCTGTTGTGATCCCCTACACTTGTGGGTTATCAAGACTAATTTCTGGCGCCGTTGCCGGGGAGCATAGCTCTATTCTCTAAGTCACTTGGGATTTATATCTGTTGATCACTATGAAGAACTTGAAAGACGATAGAACTACTATTTTCCCCTCAACTACGAGGGGAGGTAAGGAACTGCCATCTAGCTCTGCACTAGATTCTCCTTCCGTTATTAGTAAGCTTGCGACACCTAAACCTGCTACTGCTATGAATTCTGATATGTCGCATGTTATTGATGATGCCACTTCTACTATGCATGATGAAACTACTTCTGTGCCTGATACTACTTTGCCATTAGGTGAATTTCTTGATGAACAACTTGCTAGAGTTAGGGGGAATGAAATTATTGAAGATGCTATTATTGATGATAGTGATGATGAAGGTTCTCCCAATGATTATGTATTGCCTGTTGTTCCTGAGGGTTATGTTATGAATGAAGAAGCTGCTAGGGAAATCTTTGCTTGCAATGATAGATATGATCTTAAAAAATTATTAGCTAAATGGAAGCAGCAGTCTCTTAATGCTAGAATGAAACCTGACCCTACTTTTGCTACTTCACCTATCTGTGTTACTGATAAGGATTATGAATTCTCTGTTGATCCTGAAATTATTACTTTAGTTGAATCTGATCCTTTTTATGGCGTTGAATTTGAAACTGTTGTGGCACATCTTACCAAGTTGAATGATATAGCCACCCTATTTACTAATGATGAGAAGTCTCGCTATTTTTATATCCTAAAGGGTGATGCTAAGACTTGGTATAATTCTCTTGCTCCTGGTTGTGTGCCTAGTCTCCAGGATATGATTTATTACTTCTTTGCTAAATATTTCCCTGCTCATAAGAAACAAGCTGCCTTGCGGGAAATATATAATTTTGTGCAAATCAAAGAAGAGAGTCTCCCACAAGCTTGGGGGAGGCTTCTCCGGTCACTTAATGCTTTGCCTGATCATCCTCTCAAGAAAAATGAAATACTTGATATCTTTTATAATGGACTAACCGATGCTTCCAAGGACTACTTGGATAGTTGTGCTGGTTGTGTTTTCAGGGAAAGAACAGTCGACGAAGCTGAAATACTATTGAATAATATGTTGACTAATGAAAATAATTGGACTCTCCCTGAGCCAATTCCTGAAGTAATTCCTGAACCAATGGAGCCAACTCCTGAGCCTATTCCTAAACCCACTCCGAAGAAGAGAGGTGTTTTATTTCTCAGTCCTGAAGATATGGAAGTGGCAAAGAAATCAATGAAAGAAAAAGGTATTAAAGCTGAAGATGTTAAGAATTTACCTCCTATTGAAGAAATACATGGTCTTAATATACCGCCTGTTGAAGAACCACATTGTCTTGATAACTCGACACAGGTAGTAAAGGTAAATTCTCTCTATTGATATGATAAAGTTGAAATTCCCTCTACTAAATTCCACAGCCCATGCTTAGATGAATTTGATGACTTTATGGCTAGACAAGAAACTTTTAATGCTTATGTTGGTAGAGAGTTAAAGAATAATGCTTTCGAGATAGGACGCGTAAGCAATAATATGGCTAGAGTTAAAGGTGAACTCAAGCTCATTAGCAAATATGCTTCTATGGTTGCTACTCAAGCTGAGCAAGTACGTAAAGCTCAAAATGATTTTCTTGATGAATTAAATAATAAAAATGACTTTGCCGTTATAGTGGCTACTAGAACTGGTAGAATGACTCAGGAACCTTTGTATCCTGAAGGCCACCCTAAGAGAATCGAGCAAGATTCTCAGAGAAATAATTTAGAGGCACCTAGTTCTTCTAAAAAGAAGAAAAAGAAAAACGATAGAACTTTGCATGCTTTTAGTGAACCTACTGTAGACACACCTGAGAATCCCAATGATATTTCTATTTCTGATGCTGAAACACAATCAGGTGATCAACAAGAACCTAGTGATAATGTTAATGATAATGTTCATGTTGATGCTCAACCTAGCAGAAACAATGATGTAGAGATTGAACCTGCTGTTGATCTTGATAACCCACAATCAAAGAATCAACGTTATGACAAGAGAGATTTTGTTTCTAGGAAGCACGATAGAGAAAGAGAACCATGGGTTCAGAAACCCATGCCCTTTCCTCCTAAACCATCCAAGACAAAGGATGATGAGGATTTTGAGCGCTTTGCTGAAATGATTAGACCTATCTTCTTACGTATGCGCTTAACTGATATGTTGAAAGTAAATCCTTATGTTAAGTATATGATGGATGTCATCACAAATAAAAGAAAGATACCGGAAGCTGAAATTTCCACCATGCTTGCTAATTACACTTTTAAGGGTGGAATACCAAAGAAACTTGGAGATCCGGGTGTACCAACTATACCATGCTCCATTAAAAGAAATTATGTTAGAACTGCTTTATGTGATCTTCGAGCCGGTGTTAGTGTTATGCCTCTCTCTTTATATCATGGACTTGAATTGAATAAGTTGACACCTACTAAAATATCTTTGCAAATGGCTGATAAATCAACTGCTATACCTGTCGGTATTTGTGAGGATGTGCCTGTTGTGGTTGCAAATGTCACTATCTTAACGGACTTTGTTATTCTTGATATTCCCGAGGACGATAGTATGTCTATTATCCTTGGTAGACCTCTTCTTAATACTGCAGAGGCTGTTATTGATTGCAACAAAGGCAATGTCACTTTTCATGTTAATGGTAATGAGCATACGGTACACTTTCCAAGGAAACAATCTCAAGTTCATAGCATCAATTCTATTGGAAAAGTTCCAACTATCATTATTGGGGGTTTTGAATTTCCTCTCCCTACTGTCAAGAAAAAGTATGATTTTCTTATTGTTGGGGATTTTCATATCCCCATTGAGGTAACTTAGTGTTATTCGAAATTTCTCCGATTCCGTGTTATTCGGAATGAGTTTGTTAACAAGACTTGATCAACCTTGTTAGTGGATTCATTTTGATGATCACGAGATGGATGAAACTAGAAGGCACAACCTTCTGTACCCTCTTTTTACTTTCTGTTACTTAGAATAAATAAAGCAAAATTAGTATTATCCGTCTGTTTTCTGAATTATCCGTGCATTAAAAAATATCCTGAAAATAAAAGTGCTCCAAATGCCCTGCAAATTTAGTATGATTTTTTCTGGAATATTTGAGGATTTTAGGCACTGAAAACACTTCAGGAGGGGCAAGCACCAGGCCACGAGAGTGGAGGCCCCCCCTATAGGGTGCACCCCCTGTCTTGTGGGCCCCTGGTGGCCCCCCTCCACTTATGCCAGCACCCACACACTTCATCTTCTACCCAAAAAAATCCCCATCCAGCTCAAGCACGAGTTCTAGCTCGTTTTGCTGCGATTTTTGATCTCCTTGCTCAAAGCTCCATTCACAAAACTGCTTTGGGAGATTGTTGCTTGGTATGTGACTCCTGTGACGCCCTCGATTCAATCATACACTAATCATACACGCAAATGTGTACGATCAAGATCAAGGACTCACGGGAAGATATCACAACACAACTCTAGACACAAATTAAAATAATACAAGCTTTATATTACAAGCCAGGGGCCTCGAGGGCTCGAATACATAAGCTCGAATACAAAAGAGTCAGCGGAAGCAACAATATCTGAGTACAGACATGAGTTAGACAAGTTTCCCTTAAGAAGGCTAGCACAAAAGCAACAACGATCGAAAAGGCAAGGCCTCGTGCCTGGAAGCCTCCTAACTACTCCTGGTCGACGGTGTCCATCACGTGGTAGTAGGCACCCTCGGGGTAGTAGCAGTCATCAAAGGTGTCATCTAGATCCTGGGCTCCATCATCTGGTTGCGTCATCCGAGAAGAATGGAAAAGGGGGAAAGAGGTAGCAAAGCAACCGTGAGTACTCATCCAAAGTACTCGCAAGCAAGGATCTACACTACTTATGCAACATTATCAAAGGAAGGCTGTATATGTGGACTGCGCTGCAGAAATGCCAGAATAGAGAGAAGGCCTAGTCCTATCGAAGACTAGCATCTTCTGGAAACCACCATCTTGCAGCAACAGGAGTGAGTAGTGTAGCATAAAGTAAAGTAGTAGTAGTGTTATCAACCTCGGCCAAAGATCCTTTCTCGACTCCCTGCAAGAAAGCAATCCCAGAGCCATACTATCCAATTGTCATCACAATCCAATTCTCGTCACAAGTATCCAGTTCTAGTTGTATCGATCGGGATACAACTCCGAGTGTCCGTTACCGTAGGACAGGCTATCGATAGATGCTTTATTCCCTGCAGGGGTGCACCAACTTACCCACCACGCTCGATTAACTCTGGTCAGACACACTTTCCTGGGTCATGCCCGGCCTCGGCCAAACAATACGCCGCAACCTGACCTGGGCTTAATAGAGAGGTCACCACGCCGGACTAAACCTATGCCCCCAGGGGTCATGGGCCATCTCCCCGGGAACTCATGCACGTTGCGTGGGCGGCCGGTGAGCAGACCTAGCTACCTCCTTAAAAAAAGTAGGAGCTTACCTGTCCAACCCGGCGCGCGCCGCTCAGTCGCTGACATCTAATAAGCTTCGGCTGATGCATACGACGCAGAACGCCCATACTATGCCCACGTGATGGTTAGTGCTATCGGGCTAGAGGCCCCTCAGATCAAATATCCAAATCGTAGTGGATTAGGAACACGTGATAACAAGCAGAGACTCACGAAAGTTGTGACCCTGTTGCCCTGTCTTGAGGACTTGCGGCAAGGGCTAAGAATGCCCGGCCACGCCTCGTATTTAACTCTGGGGCACCCTTCAGGTCAACCCGTCTCCACATCACTCGCGGGTACCCCTCAGGGTCGACCCGCCTTTTCAAGTAACAGTTGTAAGGTCCAAGTATCCGTGTGTCCAAACATCAAGGGAAAAACCCGAGGAATCACCCTCGGTGAAATCCACTCGATGTAATCATGAAGGTGAACGTAGGAGGAATCATCCCCGAGGTTCACACTTGAGGGGTTGCACGACAGAGTTGTATCGGAAGTGGTTAAGGCGGAATCACCCTCGATGACCACGACCGAATAGCTACACTACAGGGTTAACATCAAAAGTGCTGTAGAGGTCTCACCCTCGGCACTCGATAGTAACCCAGTAGTGTCGAGCAACTAAGGGGAAAGTGATGTGCGGCGCCAGGGCCTGGTCTTCGATCCCGTTGATCGGGTCTTCGATGATGAAGTAGGGGCAACAGGGACAAGGTGGGGGTCACTTATGGATCACTAACCAACCTATACTAAGCAGTTTAGGATAAGCAGGTAAGGTACAACAACAGATACAAAAGCAGGCTATGCATCAACATAGGAGCAAACAATTACAGTAGCAAAATCTAATGCAAACATGAGAGAATGGAATGGGCAATATCGGGATGATCAAAGGGGGGCTTGCCTTGTTGCTCTGGTAAGGAGAGGTCGTCAGTGACGTAGTCGATCACAGGGGCAACATCGGTCTCGGGGTCTACCTGAGAGAAGAGGGGGGAGAAACAGTAAATACATAGCAAGCAAGTGTATAATAGGACAACAAGCATAGCTATACGTGTTCTAACGCGGTCCTAGACGTTATAGGTGAAGGGGGAATTCAATCGGGAAGGTTTTCCCGGTTCCAGACCTGTGTCAGACAGATGACCGGAGGGGAATGTTCCATGTTCAGCATGCTAGGGGCATGCGACAAATGAACAGACCGTGTATCCGGATTCGTTGGATTTTTCTGAGCAACTTCCATGTAGAAAACATTTTCATCCGAGCTACGGTTTATTTTCTATTAATTTTCAAAGTTTAAACAATTTTCAAGATTTAATTATATTAACAGAAATGGAATATGACGTCAGCATGATGTAGAGGTGATGTCAGCAGTCAACAGGACGGTTGACTGGGGTCAAACCTGACCTGTGGGTCCAGTGGGACCCACTTGTCAGTGACCGGACTAATTAAACAGTGTTAATTGGACTAAACTAATACTAATTATCAAGCGAGGCCCACTGTGAGTGTCTAATTGGTGAATAGATTAATTAATCAATTTAATTAATAGATTTTCTATTTATCTAAAATGTTTTATTGACTTGGCCCCACATGTCAGTGGGTTGACTCAGTCAACGAGTCAACTGGGCCCACCCTTCAGTGGCTCAGCGGGCCCCATATGTCAGCGCCAGGTGAGCCTCACCGGCGTCGGTGCCGGAAGTGCTCTGGCGAGCCTCCCGCAGCGGCGCATGTCGGGAGAGGGGTCGGGTTTCACGCACAGGGGGGTTCCGGGGTCGTAGCTAGGTGCGTTCGACGCGGTTCGATGTCGCACGCAAGATGGAGGCGACGGCCGGGGCCAGGAACGACCGGAACGGCGCCGGCGACGAGTAGAAACGGCACCGGAGTACGGGCGCGAGCGGGTTCAGCATTAGAGCGCGCGAGCGGCCAAACTAACCAACTAGGCGGGGTCTACGGCGCTCCAGGAGCTCGTCGGAGCTACTAGCTCGAGCGGAGGAACTCGGTGGCGAGCCCTACGACGGCAATGGCGGACGGCAGAGCTCGGCTTGCGGGTGAGCTAGCTACAGCGAAAGGCACAACGCGAGGAGAGGAAAGGAGGAAGGGAGGAGCTCACCGGGCGGCCAAGAAAGGCCCGTGCGAGCTTAGGAGCAGCAGCATTGGACGGAGACGACGGAGGGCGCCGGCAACCGAGAAGGAGAGGTGAGGTCGATCCCGAGCGTGAAGTCGTTCCCGAGCTCAATGACGAGGTGTAGTCGAGCCAGTCGAGCAGGGCGGAGCGGTAGGGCGCGTCGGCGAGGCGATCGGGAGGCGGTGGCCGCGGGATCGACGGCGGCGCATCGACGACGGCGCACGGG
>NC_057810.1:475119013-475250343 GCF_018294505.1 Triticum aestivum | reverse complement strand
CGGCGTGGTCGGCAAGGTGGGTTCGACGGTGACGGCGGGCGTGCCTTGGTCGCTTGAACAGAGAACAGGGGGGCGGAGGAGGCCGTGGTGGGCTGGGCTCTAGGCACTGTGCACTTAGGCTAGTGCACAGTGGCTTTTTTATTTCTTTTTACAGAAAGGGGGTTAGTAATATTTTGAGCTTCCATAAGATTTTGCAAAAATGTGAAACTTGGTCACATAATTACTTTGCAATATCCAGCACTGCCACAAAAAGTTTGGGCATTTCAGGAGTTGTCCAAGCATTTTTAGAAAATGAAAAGGACATCTTAAATACTGTTGGACCAGATAATAAATTCCCAGGGGCAATTTGGGAATTCCAAAAATGTTGGCTTCAACATGACAAATATCTAGGGATTATTTTCCATAGGATGAACTATTTTATTTGCATGAAAGAAGAAGCAAATATTTGACATGCAATTTGAATTTGAATTTGAAGCAGATTTTGGACAAGTGGCATTTTGGCATGATGATCATGATGACATGACCTTCATTAGGGGGAGATTACTGTAGTGTGATGTTGGGGATGTTACAACTCCTCCATTGGTCCAATTAGTTTTTGTTCTAGTGCTTTATTCATTGCAAATTTTTGTTGCATAGGTGACCATGTTCTTGAGCTTGCATGTTAAATTTATGAGGTCCCAAGCAATTCTAATGCATGATATAGGCTCTAGGCACTTGTAGGAGTAGTTGCTATCAATCGTGTTTAGTTTTATTCACTTTTATTTTGAAGTTACTAAAAATTTCAGAATTATTTCAGAAAAAGAATTATGTTTAGGAGAATGTACCAAGGTGGTACCTCGGTGAAGAAAGGGCCCATGATTGCTATACGTGAGCAAGATGTTGAATTGCCGAGGGACGCGGATGTACGAGCTTGTGAGTGGCCATCCGATGATTTTATGGTCGAAGCAGGCTTCAAGGAGGAATTTGACGTGTATGTGCGTAATGCCGAGCTGGAGGACTTCTTACAAGATAAGTGTCCTCAGTACTATCAATTGACTGATTCCTTTGTGCAGAGGTTCAAATATAACTGTGCGCGTAATTCTCCTAGTGTCATGTTTGATATTTATGATACATCTTATACCATGGATTTAGAGGATTTCACAACTGCTTGCAAACTCCCGCAGTGGGGTAATATTAATGATCCTCGCAAATCTGAATTTATAGATTTTCTTGCTAGTATTACTTTGGGAGAATCTAGGGACATAGCACAAGCTACCATAGGGAGCATTCATTTTCCTGCTATACATTATTTTGCTCTTTTTATTGGTAGATGCATTAACGGTAAAGACGAAGCATGTCACATGTGTGTCCCAGATCTGTGTGTCCTCAAGAGTGCTGTTTCAGGTTATAAAGGTTATAACTTGGGGGCAATACTTGCACGTAGGTTGCAGAATAATAGTAGAAAGGGAAATTTATTTGGAGGAATTTATGCAACCCGTGTGGCTAATTATCTTAATATAGCCCCGCAAGAGGGAGATATGATTATACCACCTGTTCTTTTGGATTATGAAGCTATGGTCCATCGTCAGTTTCTTGCAAGGAATGAACAATTCCTCCATTATCGACTAATCTATGACAGACGCAACGTCGTCCATGTTACTCTTCCTGCTCCCTACCTTTTTGATTATCAGGCAAAAGGAAGATATGTTGTCACCAGGGAGGAAGCAGCTGAATACGAGAGGAGAGCAGAGGCAGCTCGCCAACACGCCGCAGCTCAGGAGGCGGTTGCCGCTGCATCTCAGTACGGCCCTAGTTTCACTTATGGATATCAGCCAGGCGGTCCTTGGTACTAGACCAACTTAGGCCAAAAGCCTAAGCTTGGGGGAGTACGTATTTCTCACTGACTTTACATTCATGTTCACACACTAGTCGTCGGTGCTCATACTCTTTCATTGTATTATCCGTGATAGTTTACATTTCTTTTTCTCGCTTTCTTCTTGTGTGTTTGATAAACTTTAAGAAAAACAAAAAAAGTAGTTAGTTTAATTTCCATGCTTGTAGTAGAAATTAAAATGAAAACCCAAAAAGATTTCTCATTCTTTTTCTTATTTGTTGGGAGCTTTCCCGTGTAAATAGTTTTCTTTTCTTTCCTTTGGGGGTCGAGAAGACCATATTGAAAATGTTGAGTGGCTCTCATATGCATGATTGTTTATTTAACTTAGAGCCCATATTACTTGTCTTCTCTCTTGAGTTGAATGCTTGCAGATTCCAGCTTAGTCCAATGCACGTGCATTATTATTATTATACACATTGTTCGGTCGTGCAAGTGAAAGAAAATAATGACGATATATGATGGACTTATTGGGATGAGAAAAGCTGGTATGAACTCTACCTCTCTTGTTTTTGTAAATATGATGAGTTCATCGTTTCTGAGTCAGCTATTATGAAGGAAACATATTTGCAATGACATTTAGAGATTATAGTTGCTTGTGCCATGCTTGATTAGCTATGAGTTATAATGGTTTACCTTGCGTGCCAACATGCTATTAGAATGATTATGATGTGGTATGATGGGATGGTATCCTCCTTTGAATGAATTGAGTGACCCGACTTGGCACATGTTCACGCATGTAGTTGAATCAAATCAACATAGCCTTCATGATATTTATGTTCATGGTGGATTGTATCCTACTCATGCTTGTATTCGGTGTGAATTAATTTTAATGCATGTTCATGACTGTTGTCGCTCTCTCAGTTGGTCGCTTCCCAGTCTTTTGCTAGCCTTCACCTGTACTAAGCGGGAATACTACTTGTGCATCCAAACTCCTTAAACCCCAAAGTTGTTCCATATGAGTCCACTATACCTTCCTATATGCGGTATTTACCTGCCGTTCCAAGTAAATTTGTATGTGCTAAACTCCAAACCTTCAAATGAAATTATGTTTTGTATGCTCGAGCAGCTCATGTTACAACTAGGGCTGCCTATATCTTCCATGCTAGGTGGGTTATTCTCAAGAGGAGTGGACTCCGCTCCTCATTCATGAGAAAGGGCCGGTAACCAGGATGCCCAGTCCCATGATCCAAAAAGATCAAAGCAAATCAAAATAAGTAAACAAAACTCCCCCAGGGCTGTTGTTAGTTGGAGGCACTCGTTGTTTCAAGCAAGCCATGGATTGATGCTTCTTGGTGGTTGGGGGAGTATAAACCTTTACCATTCTGTTTGGGAACTGCCTATAATGCATGTAGTATGGAAGATACAACCATCTCATAGTTGTTGCGTTGATAGTGAAAGTATGCCGCTCAAAATGTTATACAATCTCTATTTTAAAATCGAGCTCAGGCACCTCTACAAATCCCTGCTTCCCTCTGCGAAGGGCCTATCTATTTACTTTTATGTTGAGTCATCACCCTTCTTATTAAAAGCACCCGCTGAAGAGCACAATGTCATTTGCATTCATTACTATTGGTTTATATTGGGTATGACTTGACTGGATCTCTTTTACCATGAATTACAATGTTTAGTCAGTCCTTGATCTTTAAAGGTGCTCTGCATTTATGTTTTGCGGTCTCAGAAAGGGCTAGCAAGATACCATTTTATTATATCATGTTATGATTATTTGAGAAAGTGTTGTCATCCGAGTTTTATTATTATTGCTCGCTAGCTGATTATGCTATTCATATGAGTAATTGTGAGACCTAGGTGTTATTGTTAGTATGGTTAGTTCATAGTATTTGCTGAAACTCGAATACTGGCTTTTCATGTTTATAACAACAAGAGCAAATAGAGTTTTGTAAAAGTTTTTCTTTATCACTTTCAGTTTATCAACTGAATTGCTTGAGGACAAGCAAAGGTTTAAGCTTGGGGGAGTTGATACGTCTCCAACGTGTCTACTTTTCCAAACACTTTTGCCCTTGTTTTGGACTCTAACTTGCATGATTTGAATGAAACTAACCCGGACTGACGCTGTTTTCAGCAGAACTGCCATGATGTTATTTTATGTGTAGAAAAGAAAAGTTCTCAGAATGTCCTAAAAATCCACGGAGGCACTTTTTGGAATTAATAAGAATTTCTGGGCGAAAGAAATACACCAGGGGGCCCACGGCCTATCCACAAGACAGGGGTGGCGCCCCCCCCCCTATAGGGCGCGCCCCCCCTATCTCGTGGGCTCCCTGGACCTCCACCGACCTCAACTCCAACTCCATATATTCACGTTCGGGGAGAAACAAATCAGAGAGAAAGTTTCATCGCGTTTTACGACACGGAGCCGCCGCCAAGCCCTAATATCTCTCGGGAGGGCTGATCTGGAGTCCGTTTGGGGCTCCGGAGAGGGGGATTCGTCGCCGTCGTCATCATCAACCATCCTCCATCACCAATTTCATGATGCTCACCGCCGTGCGTGAGTAATTCCATCTTAGGCTTGCTGGATGGTGATGGGTTGGATGAGATTTACCATGTAATTAAGTTAGTTTTGTTAGGGTTTGATCCCTAGTATCCACTATGTTCTGAGATTGATGTTGCTATGACTTTGTTGTGCTTAATGCTTGTCACTAGGGCCCGAGTGCCATGATTTCAGATCTGAACCTATTATGTTTTCATGAATATATGTGTGTTCTTGATCCTATCTGGCAAGTCTATAGTCACCTATTATGTGTTATGATCCGACAACCCTGAACTGACAATAATCGGGATACTTCTCGGTGATGACCATAGTTTGAGGAGTTCATGTATTCACTATGTGTTAATGCTTTGTTCCGGTTCTCTATTAAAATGAGGCCTTAACATCCCTTAGTTTCCGCTAGGACCACGCTGCCACGGGAGGGTAGGACAAAAGATGTCATGCAAGTTCTTTTCCATAAGCACGTATGACTATTTACCGAATACATGCCTACATTACATTGATGAAATGGAGCTAGTTCTATATCACCCTATGTTATAGCTATTACATGAGGAATCGCATCATGCATAATTATTCATCACTGATCCATTGCCTACGAGTTTTTCCCATATTGTTCTTCGCTTATTTACTTTTCCGTTGCTACTGTTACAACTACTACAAAAACCCAAAACAATTATCTTTACTTTTGCTACCGTTACCTTTATTATCATACCACTTTTGCTACTAACTACTTTCCTGCAGATACTAGGTTATCCAGGTGTGGTTGAATTGACAACTCAACTGCTAATACTCAAGAATTTTGGCTCCCCTTGTGTCGAATCAATAAATTTGGGTTGAATACTTTACCCTCGAAAGTTGTTGCGATCCCCTACACTTATGGGTTATCAGCAGCCTCACGCACGGTATTCCCACGGGTGTCGCCTTACCATGCCTGGGACCGTTTGCGCCTTTTGGCACACGTATAAGATAGTGTCGCTAGCATCCATATGACAAGAACTCGGGCTGACATGGCTAGTCGTGAACCCGAAGTGGCACTAACATACAGGGACAGGCATACATGACCCAACATCGAACGTGTCGGTCATCAACGAGTGAATCCGGGCTGCAGCAACTGGGCTAGCAGGACTTCGGTAAACTGGGCTGTAGCATGCTAACAGGACTCCGGTAGACACCGCGTGACATTTCCCCGAAGGGACAGACACAGGAACGAAGAAGGACACATGCCGGCCAGCCTAAGTGTTCCGGAGCAGTAGCAAGCTACCAGGGCTCAGTGTAAGCTCTAGGAGACATTTCCTGGTAAGAGAGGCTACCAAGGATAAACAACTAGATAGTCAGATCCCACACATAGCAATACACATTACACATACGCATAACATGCAAGTATGTGTTGTACAACATGGCATCACAACTTAACTCAACAACTCATATAGATAAAGGCTCAGAGGAGCCATCATAGCATTTATTACAAGCAGGGGTCACATGACCCAACATTCAGAGCAAACAAGCAGCAAGCAAAAGCATTACATGTCTGAGTACAGACATCTACAAATGAAAAAGGCTGAAGAGCCTGACTATCTACAACATCCGATCAAGATCGTAGCTGAGGTACAAGCTACTTGTCGAAGTCCAAGAGAACACTAGTAAGACCAAAGTCTCCGCTGCAAAAACATAAATAAAGCAACATGAGTACAAAGGTACTCAACAAGACTTACATCAGATCCTATCATACATGCATTTGTATCAAGAGGGTAATGTGGGGTTTAGTTGCAGCAAGCCAGCTTTGACTTAGTGGCTATCCTGTTCTACGACTACGAGAAACTTCCTCGAGGTGAGATGGCGCACACGAGTCCACTATCCACCACATAATACACTACTATGGATTCATCCCCATCTCCCTACGAGAAGGCCATCGATAACACTCACACTTGTCTTGAGCATTTTAGAGTATCCACTTCAAATTGTCTATGTACCACGTAAGCATCCAAGAAGTCCATAACCGCAGACCCGGCTATTCGAATAGATCATGTTAACCCTGTAGGGGTGTACTTCTTCACACATGCTCTTGCCACTTACAGCCATGCACACCTCATGTATCTCGGCAACCTTCAAGTGGAATCCTGGCAAGGGTGTCGGCCATGACCTGACTAACCACACAAGACTCTAGTCCAGGTTTATCGCCTATTTGGGTTCCATCCGCAAGGGAGTCTGGCCGAGGTTTCCATCACGGCCCTAAACGATGTGTGCAGGGTTCCCAAGCCCACCATCCGGGTGCCACTCGGTACACCAGGCCACGTGTGCCTAGTCTGTCCCAAGCCCACCCTGCCGGGTGCCACTTGGTAGAAAAATAGCACTACCTACAAACACCAGAAACTAGTTGCGACTACTGGACAGAGATCAAGTTGGTTAATAAGTCGAGAGGGCTTGGAGCGCCCGGAGCCCAATGTGTGGTAGTATCGAGTCATTGGACAACATACATAGAACTCAGTGCTTAAGGACGGTTCCAATGAGACAACCCACCATGTACTCCTACATGGCCTCTCACCGCTACCTTTACCAAATCGTGTTCACACACTTCATTCTCAGCACCAGAACATATCATAACACTCCAATTCATTCCCAATGAATCAGACCTGACACAACTCTAAGCAATAGCAGGCATGGCATGGTAGGAACACAACATGGCTCAATCAACTCCTACACATGTTAGTGGATTTCAACTATTTACTTTGACAATGATAGGTCATGCAGAGGAATGGGTTCAACCACCACAACACAAAGTAGCAGATGAATCGTTGTTGTTCTAATGCAATAACTGAGAGCAGGAGCGAGAGAGTAGGATTGTATCGGAATGAGCAAGGGGGTTTGCTTGCCTGGTAGATCAACAGGGGGGCACTGCTCCTTAGACAGGTACTCTGGAACAGTCTCCGGAGCAGGACCTATCGAGAAGGAACGGTGTCGGCAATCAATACACAAGCATATGCAACAATATAATGCATGAACATGGCATGTAGATGTGATGTTGTTTGAGCTAAGGCAACTGGCATTCATTTGGTTGAAGTCTATTTGAACCAAGGGTTCAAATGCAACTCCAAAATTTAACATTTATAAATGCCATTCATGTGTTTTCACCTATGCAGCAGGTAGAAGTTGGTTATTCATGCATGAAACTGGTACAGATGGATAGATTGCATTTTTCTGATAATTTTTCATATATAAATTATTTCAATCTGAGCTATGGTTGAATTTCTATGATTTTTTGAAGTTTACAATATTTTCTGGAATTCCCTGGATTATTTTTAATCCAGAAAATAGTTAACTACGCCAGCATGACGTTCGAGTGACGTCAGCAGGTCAACGGGTCGGTCCAGGTCAAACCTGACCAGTGGGACCCATATGTCAGTGTCTAACTAACTAACTTAAGTTAATTAGCACTAATCTAATCCTAATCTAGCTTACTTAAGGCCCTGGGCCCACATGTCAGTATCAGCAGGCTAATTAAGTTTAATTAACACTTAACTAAAATTAGCAGGGGCCTGGGCCCACTTGTCAGCGATCCAGGGGAGGTCAAACCCCTGGTCAGCGAGGTCAAACCCGCCGGCGAATCGACTCCGGCGAGGCCAGACGCGGCAAAGGGCCTCGGATTTGGTCCTCCGGTGACCAAACCGACGGTGGAGACGTGCTACGCGTAGCTGGGGAGCTGCCCGCATCCAGTGGTGCAAGTGGTTGGACATGGGGAGGTCGAAGCTCGCCGGAAGTGAGCTTGCGGCTGCGGCCAGAGTTTGGCTTCGACAGCAGGGCTATCTAGCTGGCGCAAAAGACGACGGGGTTAGGGGGAGAGTGTGGCGGAGCTCACAGCGGGCCGGTAGAGCAGCTTAGCAGGCTCAGGGACGCGCTGACGACGGCATACGGTCGCCGGCCACGGCCGAGGGTTGAAGAAGATGGCAGGGGAGGGGGGGCGTTTGGGGGCGTCCGGCGACGCGTGTGTCCTCGAGGAGGCATAGACGACGGAGGCAGAGCTCCTGGACGTGTTGAGGAGGCTAGGCGGTGGTTGTGGGCGCGGCGAACGGCGTCGGTGGCGATGGTGGCGCTCGGGAACGAGGTGCAGAGCGAGAAAGAGGAGGGGATGAGGACAAGGGAGTTGCCGAGAGGGTCCGGGGTGATGCGTGGCGCTGTCCAGACGCATCGGCGGAGGGACAGGCAGGCTGGGAAGGAGGAGGTGGCGCAGCGCGGCGGTGCGCGCGCGTCAGGCACGCGCCCGTCCTCCTGGCAAGGAGGAAGACGACAGGGGAGGAGGCGGGCTGGGCCAGCTGCTGGACTGCACAGGAGCTGGGCCGAGGTAAGTTTTTCCATTTCCTTTTCTTTTCTATTTTTCTGACATTTGTTTTGATTTAATAATAATACTAAATCATTTTATTTCCTTATGCCAATTTTTGTAGGCACTAGTGGTATTATTCTAGAGCTCCTCAACAAATGGCATAATTTTTGGACATATATTATATATATATAACATATATATATATATATATCCAATGCAAATAATTATGCATTAGTTCCAAATGCCCAAGATAAATACTTATGAGCTCCTAAAAATATTGGTTTGATTTTTATCTCTGTCCAATATTTTTCAGAGAGCAACATGAACATTTTCTTGGACCTTTTTGGAGCAATTTTTATCTGGGTCAAGAGATGATTTCTGAGGGTTTCACAAATCCCCAATTCAAATTTAAATGAAATTTAAACATGATGCACACATGACTAGCTAGTCTAGGTCATACCAGAACTAGGGATGTGACATAAAAGTGGATGGAAAACTGATATGATAAAAGATAGACCCGGGGGCCATAGGTTTCACTAGTGGCTTCTCTCAAGATAGCATAAGTATTATGATGGGTGAACAAATTACTGTCAAGCAATTGATAGAAAAGTGCATAGTTATGAGATTATCTAGGCATGATCATGTATATAGGCATCACGTCCGCAACAAGTAGATCGAAACGATTCTGCATCTACTACTATTACTCCCCACATCGACCAACTCCTGCCTGCATCTAGAGTATTAAGTTCATAAGAACAAAGTAACGCATTAAGAAAGATGACATGATGTAGAGGGATAAACTCATGCAATATGATATAAACCCCATCTTTTTATCCTCGATGGCAACAATACAATACGTGCCTTGCTGCTCCTGCTGTCACTGGCAAAGGACACCGCAAGATTGAACCCAAAGCTAAGCACTTCTCCTATTGCAAGAAAGATCAATCTAGTAGGCCAAACCAAAATGATAATTCAAAGAGGCTTGCAAAGATAACTTGTCCATGATGCTAAGCAATAAAACCGAATAGTCCGATTTCCTAGTCTCGCTCCCGCACGACCGCCTCTGGGTACCAAGACGTTAGCTAAGGGTAATAGTGAGGAGCCGAAACACCCCATGTGATATTCACTCGGGGGCTGAAGCCAATAACTGGTAACTTTCTGAATAAATATACAGCCGCGCAGGAGTCAAAATTAAACCATGACAAAATAAAGTATGGAGGCTGCATTATAAAGCATAAGGTCCATATGATAAAACTTAATAGAGTCACTCAATGACTACATCTTTAGAAGACTGGCCCTCTATCGCCCGCGTGCCATTCATCACCTATGTAAAGTACAGCTTCGGATGGCGATGCTCTTTTCCTTCAGCGGAGGACTAGTAGCCATGTCCGTCGGATTAATATTCAGCCAATGCACCATGGTCTTCGCAAATGCTAGCCTAGATCCCTCGAGGCATGTCGACCGCTTCACGGCGTCAATACGAAGCGACGTGTCTCACAGCTTCTACACCAAGCCAAAGTAGCTCTCTGGAATTGGCTTGGCCGGCCATAGCTGGACACATAGATCCTTCAGCGCCAGTTTGTACATCCAATGCAACTCGATCATCTGCTTCATCTGGTTGCTGAGGAGGGGAGGATCCTTGAAGGCCAGAAACTGCGACCAGAAGAGAGGCTGCTCGGAGTCCTCCTTGTGAGCGGCATAATGCTCCGCGGTAGGCGCCACATTCTACGGAAGCTCGGCGAAGATGCCTGCAGAGTGCCAGACCCGCGTCAGCAGGGTGAACCTGTTGCCTCCGAACACACTCAACAGTAAGTATTTCTTAGCATTTGCAATTTGCCTGACTTGGCAGAGCTCTCCCGGACACCTCGCACTTTGGTCCTTGCCTCCTGGAGCTCTATCTCCACCTTGGATAGCTGGGAGGACTGCTCCCCCAGCTCCTTCTCAAGGGACTTAAGTTTCTTGATGGCATCCTTGAGCTCCACTTGCACCTCGGCTACTTGGCCTTCTCAAGCTCGACCACCGCCTTGTCAGCGGCCATTTTCTTTGCGGCCGACTCTTCCTCGACTTTCTTCAGGGCCTCTTTCAAGCCCTCAACCTCGGTGGCGGCAGCTGCAATATCATCACATTAAAATATTAGCATACAGTCTGGATCGTCAATATTTGGTACGAAGAAACTACACATCTTATCAAAGGGTTTACCTTGCGCCTCGTCAAGCTGCTTGTTGACAAGGTCAAGCTCTTCATCGAAATGCTTTAGCTTCCGATCCATCTCCTCTAGCGCCACAACATTAGCACCCGCGGCCAGAGAAGAAGCCCGTGACATTAAAAAGTTCACGCCACTCCAAATATTGGCCTTTAGAGCGGGATCCTCCGCATGTTTTCTTTGCAACCCTTGCAGAGTCTTGGGGCTACTACAGATATGACATACTTAAACTAAGGACTAAATCCAATTCATGAAAAAAGAGTATTACTTGACTAACCTCAAAGCCTGTTAGAAGGCCTTGGACAGTGTCATTTAGTCCGGACTGGACGGACCGAACTCCTTGCATGACCGCACTTATGAGAGTGGGGTGCCCGTCAACGATGACAGAGTTGTCCACCAACTCCTCCAACGCGTTCGGCCAGCCAGCTGCCACCCGTTTGGAGGTGTTCGACATTGGCGTTGGTTCCCCGACCCCTTTTGAAGGAAATATGCCCTAGAGGCAATAATAAAGTTGTTATTTATATTTCCTTATATCATGATAAATGTTTATTATTCATGCTAGAATTGTATTAACTGGAAACTTAGTACATGTGTGAATACATAGACAAAACATAGTGTCCCTAGTATGCCTCTGCTTGACTTGCTCGTTAATCAAAGATGGTTATGTTTCCTAACCATAGACATGTGTTGTCATTTGATAAACGGGATCACATCATTAGGAGAATGATGTGATGGACAAGACACATCCGTTAGCTTAGCATCATGATTGTTATAGTTTCATTGCTACTGCTTCCCCTTCCTTCCCCCTTCTCCTTTAGGTGGAAACTAACCTACTAGGACTTGGAGTCCTAGTAGGATTCCCCTTCTCCCGGCGCGCCTAGCTTGTCCGGTCGGCCTCCCCCTCCCTCCTTTATATAAGCACACCAAGTTTTGCCTTAGGCGTGTGAGGTGCCCTCCTCCATAGTTACACACCTCAATCATATCGTCGTAGTGCTTAGGCGAAGCCCTGGGCCAGTAACATCATCATCACCACCGCCACGCCGTCGTGCTGACGGAACTCACCATCATCCTCAACTAGATCAAGAGCACGAGGGACGTCATCGAGCTGAACGTGTGCTGAACACGGAGCTGTCGTATGTTCGTACTTGGATCGGTTGGATAGCAAAGACGTTCTACTACATCAACCGTGTTACTAAACGCTTCCATGTTCGGTCTACGAGGGTACGTGGACACACTCTTCCCTCTCGTTGCTATGCATCTCCTAGATAGATCTTGAGTGATCGTAGGAATTGTTTTGAAATTACCGCATTCCCAACAGTGGCATCCAAGCCAGGTCTATGCGTAGATGTTTTATGCACGAGTAGAACACAAAGAGTTGTGGGTGATAATAGTCATACTGCTTACCACCAACGTCTTACTTTGATTCGGCGGTATAGTTGGATGAAGCAGCCCGGACCGACATTACATGACCGTGTTCATGAGACTGGTTCTACCGACGTGCTTTTGCAAATAGGTGGCTGGCGGGTGTCTGTTTCTCCAACTTTAGTTAAGTCAAGTTTGACTACGACCAGTCCTTGTTGAAGGTTAAAACAGCACACTTGACGAAAAATCGTTGTGGTTTTGATGTGTAGGTAAGATCGGTTCTTGCTAGAAGCCCGTAGCAGCCACATAAAACTTGTAACAACAAAGTAGAGGATGTCTAACTTGTTTTTGTAGGGCTTGTTGTGATGTGATATGGTCAAGACATGATGTGATATAAATTGTTGTATGAGATGATCATGTTTTGTAACAGAGCTATCGGCAACTGGAAGGAGCCATATGGTTGTCGCTTTATTGTATGAAATGCAATCGCCATGTAATTGCTTTACTCTATCACTAAGCGGTAGCAATAGTCATAGTAGCAATAGTTGGCGATACGACAACGATGCTACGATGGAGATCAAGGTATCAAGCCGGTGACGATGGAGATCATGACGATGCTTCGGTGACAGAGATCATGAGCACAAGATGATGATGGCCATATCATGTCACATATTTTGATTGCATGTGATGTTTATCTTTTATGCATCTTATTTTTCTTAGTACGGCAGTAGCATTATAAGATGATTGATGTCTACTACACAATCTTATTCTTGTAGACGTTGTTGGGCCTCCAAGTGCAGAGGTTTGTAGGACAATAGCAAATTTCCCTCAAGTGGATGGCCTAAGGTTTATCAATCCGTGGGAGGCGTAGGATGAAGATGGTCTCTCTCAAACAACCCTACGAACAAATAACAAAGAGTCTCTTGTGTCCCCAACACACCCAATACAATGGCAAATTGTATAGGTGCACTAGTTTGGCGAAGAGATGGTGATACAAGTGCAATATGGATGGTAGATATAGGTTTTTTTAATCTGAAAAATATAAAAACAGCAAGGTAACTAATGATAAAAGTGAGCACAAACGGTATTGCAATGCTTCGAAACAAGGCCTAGGGTTCATAATTTCACTAGTGCAAGTTCTCTCAACAATGATAACATAATTAGATCATATAACAATCCCTCAACATGCAACAAAGAGTCACTCCAAAGTCACTAATAGCGGAGAACAAACAAAGAGATTATTGTAGGGTATGAAACCACCTCAAAGTTATTCTTTCTGATTGAATTCAAGAGTCCGTAGTAAAATAACACGAAGCTATTCTTTTTGTTCCATCTATCCTAGAGTTCGTACTAGAATAACACTTTAGACACACATCAACCAAAACCCTAATGTCACCTAGATACCACTATACTCCATTCTCACCTCAAGTATCCGTGGGCATGATTATACGATATGCATCACACAATCTCAGATTCATCTATTAAACCAACACAAATAACTTCAAAGAGTGCCTCAAAGTTTCTATCAGAGAATCAAGACTAAAGCGTGTGCCAACCCCTATGCATAGATTCCCAAGGTCACGGAACCCGCAAATTGATCACCAAAACATACATCAATTTATCAATAGAATACCCCATTGTCACCACAGGTATCCCACGCAAGACATACATCAAGTGTTCTCAAATCCTTAAAGACTCAATCCGATAAGATAACTTCAAAGGGAAAACTCAATCCATTACAAGAGAGTAGAGGGAAAGAAACATCATAAGATCCAACTATAATAGCAAAGCTCACGATACATAAAGATCGTGACATATCAAGAACACGAGAGAGAGAGAGAGAGAGAGAGAGATCAAACACATAGCTACTGGTACATACCCTCAGCCCCGAGGGTGAACTACTCCCTCCTTGTCACGGAGAGCGCCGGGATGATGAAGATGGCCACCGGTGATGGATCCCCCCTCCGGTAGGGTGCCGGAACAGGGTCCCGATTGGTTTTTGGTGGCTACAGAGGCTTGCGGCGGTGGAACTCCCGATCTAGGTTATGTTCTGGAGGATTCTGTATTTATAGGAATTTTTGGCGTCGGTCTCACGTCAGGGGGGGGTCTCCGAGTCGTCCACGAGATAGGGGGACGCGCCTGATACGTCTCCAACATATCTATAATTTTTGATTATTCCATGCTATTATATTACCTGTTTTGGATGTTTATGGGCTTTACTTTACATATTTATATCATTTTTGGGACTAACCTACTAACCGGAGGCCCAGCCCGTATTGCTGTTTTTTTGCCTATTTCAGTGTTTCGAAGAAAAGGAATATCAAACGGATTCCAAACGGAACGAAACCTTTAGTTGCGTGATTTTTGGAACGAACGTGATCGACAGGACTTGGAGTGCAAGTCAAGAAGCAGCTGAGGTGGCCATGAGGGTGGAGGGCGCGCCCCCTATCTCGTGGGCCCCTCGGGTGGCCATCGACGTACTTCTTCCTCCTATATATACCCACGTACCCCGAAAACATCAGGGGAGCCAACGAAAAACTATTTCCACCGCCGTAACCTTCTGTATCCGGGAGATCCCATCTTGGAGACTTCATTGGTGCTCCGCCGAAGGGGGAATCGACCATGGAGGGCTTCTACATCAACACCATAGCCCCTCCGATGAGTTGTGAGTAGTTTACCATAGACCTTCGGGTCCATAGTTATTAGCTAGATGGCTTCTTCTCTCTTTTTGGATCTCAATACCATGTTCTCCTCGATCTTCTTGGAGATCTATTCGATGTAACTCTTTTTGCGGTGTGTTTGTCGAGATCCAGTGAATTGTGGGTTTATGATCAAGTTTATCTATGAGAAATATTTGAATGACCTCTGAATTCTTTTCTGTGTGATTAAGTTATCTTTGCAAGTCTCTTCGAATTATCAGTTTGGTTTGGCCTACTAGATTGATCTTTCTTGCAATGGGAGAAGTGCTTAGCTTTGGGTTCAATCTTGCGGTGTCCTTTCCCAGTGATAGCAGGGGCAGCAAGGCACGTATTGTATTGTTGCCATCGAGGATAAAAAGATGGGGTTTATATCATATTGCATGAGTTTATCCATCTACATCATGTCATCTTGCTTAATGCGTTACTCTGTTCTTATGAACTTAATACTCTAGATGCATGCTGGATAGCGGTCGATGTGTGGAGTAATAGTAGTAGATGCAGGCAGGAGTCGGTCTACTTGTCACGGACGTGATGCCTATATACATGATCATGCCTATATAATCTCATAATTATTCGCTTTTCTATCAATTGCTCAACAGTAATTTGTTCACCCACCGTAGTACTTATGCTATCTTGAGAGAAGCCACTAGTGAAACCTATGGCCCCCGGGTCTATCTTTTATCATATAAGCTTTCAATCTACTTTTGTTTGCATCTTTACTTTTCCAATCTATATTATAAAATACGAAATATATATTTATCTTATCATACTATCTCTATCAGATCTCACTTCCGCAAGTGGCCGTGAAGGGATTGACAACCCCTTTATTGCGTTGGTTGCGAGTTCTTTGTTTGTTTGTGTAGGTGCGTGGGACTTTTGAGGAGCATCCTACTGGATTGATACCTTGGTTCTCAAAAACTGAGTGAAATACTTATGCTACTATTGCTGCATCACCCTTTCCTTTTCAAGGAAAACCAATGCAAGCTCAAGACTTAGCAAGAAGGATTTCTGGCGTCGTTGTCGGGGTCTTCGCTCAAGTCAGGACATACCAAGTACCCATCACAAATTCATCTCCCTCGCATTTACATTATTTGCCATTTGCCTCTCGTTTTCCTATCCCCCACTTCACCCTTGCCGTTTTATTTGCCCTCTCTTTCCTTCTCTCTCTTTCGTTTGCCTTTTTCTGTTTGCTTGTGTGTTGGATAACTTGTCGTGATGGCGCAAGATAATACCAAATTGTGTGATTTCTCCAATACCAATAGTAATGATTTCCTTAGTACTCTGATTGCTCCTCTTAATGATGTTGAGTCTTGCGAAATCAATACTGCTTTGCTGAATCGTGTTATGAAAGATCAATTCGCCGACCTTCCTAGTGAAGATGCCACTACTCATCTAAACAACATTGTTGATTTGTGTGATATGCAAAAGAAGAAAGATACGGATAACGATATTGTTAAATTGAAGTTATTTCCGTTTTCCCTTAGAGATCATGCTAAAGTTTGGTTTTGTCTTTGCCTAAAAATAGTATTGATTCTTGGAACAAATGCAAAGATGCTTTTATCTCTAAGTATTTTCCTCCCGCTAAGATCATCACTCTTAGGAACGATATTATGAATTTTAAACAACTTGATCATGAGCATGTTGCCCAATCTTGGAAAATAATGAAATTGATGATTCACAATTGCCCTACTCATGGTTTGAATTTATGGATGATCATACAAATATTTTATGCCGGATTTAATTTTGCTTCTAGAAATCTTTTAGATTCGGCCATGTGAGGAACGTTTATGGAAATCACTTTAGGAGATGCTACGAAACTTCTTGATAATATTATGGCTAATTATTCTCAATGGCACACCGAAAGATCTACAAGTAAAAAAGTGCATGTTATAGAAGAAATTAATGTTTTGAGTGGAAAGATGGATGAACTTATGAAATTGTTTGCTACTAAGAGTGCTCCTATTGATCCCAATGATATGCCTTTGTCTACTTTGATTGAGAATAATAATGAATCTATGGATGTGAATTTGTTGGTAGGAATAGTTTTGGAAACAATGCTTATAGAGGTAACTTTAATCCTAGACCGTTCCCTAGTAATTCCTCTAATAATTATGGAAATTCCTACAACAATTCTTATGGTAATTTTAATAATATGCCCTCTGGTTTTGAGAATAATGTGAAAGAATTTATGATCTCTCAAAAGAATTTTAATGCCTTGCTTGAAGAAAAATTGCTCAAATTTGGTGATTTGTCTAGGAACGTCGACAGACTTTCGCTTGAAGTTGAGTCTTTGAAACTTAGATCTACTTCTCCTAAGCATGATATCAATGAGTCTCTCAAAGCAATGAGAATTTCCATTGATGAGTGCAAAGAAAGAACCGCTTGATTGCGTGCTAAGAAAGATTGCTTTGTAAAGGCGTGTTCTTCTAGTTTCCATGAAAATAATGATGAAGATCTTAAAGTTATTGATATGTCCCCTATTAGATCTTTGTTTTGCAATATGAATCTTAATAATGATGGGACTGGAGATGAGTCAACTTTAGTTAAAAGGCGTCCCAATGATTTGGAGTTTTTAGATCTTGATGCTAAATTTGGTAAAAGTGGGATTGGAGAGGTCAAGACTTTAAATAGCATTGAACCCACTATCTTGGATTTCAAGGAATTTGATTATGATAATTGTTCTTTAGAAGGTTGTATTTCCTTGTTGCAACCCGTTGTGAATTCTCCTCATGCTTATAGTCAAAATAAAGCTTTTACTAAACATATTGCGGATGCCTTGATGCAATCTTTTGATGAAAAACTTAATTTGGAAGTTTCTATACCTAGAAAACTTAATGATGAGTGGGAACCTACTATAAAGATTAAAATTAAAGATCATGAATGTTATGCTTTATGTTATTTGGGTGCTAGTGTTTCCACGATTCCGAAAACTTTATGTGATATTCTAGGTTTCCATGATCTTGATGATTGCTCTTTAAATTTGCACCTTGCGGATTCCACCATTAAAAAGAAAATGGGAAGGATCAATGATGTTCTCATTTTTGCAAACAGAAATTTGGCGCCCGTAGATTTTATCGTTCTTGATATAGATTGCAATCTTTCTTGTCCTATTATTCTTGGTAGACCTTTCCTTAGAACAATTGGCGCGATTATTGATATGAAGGAAGGGAATATTAGATTCCAATTTCCATTAAGGAAAGGCATGGAGCACTTTCCAAGAAAGAAAATTAAATTACCTTATGAATCTATCATGCGAGCTACTTCTGAATTAAGTGCCAAAGATGACGCTACTTAGATCTATCCTCGCTTTTATGCCTAGCTAGGGGCGTTAAACGATAGCACTAGTTGGGAGGCAACCCAATTTTATTTGTGTTTTTTGTTTTTATTTCTGTTTAGTAATAAATTTTGCATCTACCTTCTGTTTAGATGTGTTTTTATGTTTTAATTAGTGTTTGTGCCAAGTAGAACCTATAGGATAACCTACGGTGATAGTTAATTTGATTATGCTGAAAAACAGAAACTTTGCACGCACGAAATTAGTTTTGTTAAGTTACAGAAAAGTGAATTTGCGTTGATTATTTTTTATGTAGATCAATAGACAAATTGCCCAGGACTTCCTATTTTGGTAGGAGTTTTAGAGTTCCATAAGTATTCATGGGATACATATTGCTACAGATTGTTCTGTTTTTGACAGATTCTGCCTTTCGTGTGTTGTTTGCTTATTTTGATGCATCTATGGCTAGTATTAAGTGGTATAAACCATAGAGAACTTTAAATACAGTAGGTTTAACACCAATATAAATAAATAATGAGTTCATTAGAGTACCTTAGGTGGTGGTTTTTCTTTCTTTCACTAACGGAGCTTATGAGATTTCCTGTTGAGTTTTGTGTTGTGAAGTTTTCAAGTTTTGGGTAAAGATTTGATGGACTATGGAATAAGAAGTGGCAAGAGCCTAAGCTTGGGGATTGTCGGAGTAATGGGCCACGGGTAGGCTAACCCGAGCCCCAGAACCTTGCAAAACATCGGGGCAGACTGCGCCCCTCAAGACCCCACGATGAAGAGCCACCCCCTGGGAGTCGGCGACAACTGTCCCTCACGGCCGAGTCCCAGGGACGACTTCGAGTTAAGTCGACTCTTGGCTGACGGCTTTGAGTTAAGCCGACTCTTGGCTGACGACTTCGAGATGAACCGACTCTTTGCTGGCGACTTCAAGATAAGACGACTATGGGGGTCGGCCCGCGACTCCAACCATCTCCTGCCTTCGCCACGATGGACGGGGCGGGGTACGGTCACTGCGTGGCCGTCTCCACCCTGCTTACGAGGGGCTGGCATGGCTACAGTGTGCCGTATCGCTAGAGATCTCCATCGTGGCGTGGCACTGTTGCCATGCCTACCCTGACCTCAGCCTTAGTGGGCGGCGCACTGTGCCCACGACGGCCTAGCTGTACGGCCCGGAGACGGCGGGACCCGCCCATCAGCGGGAGAACAGAAGACGGCAAGAGCGCCCCAAAGACGGACCCGTGGGAGTCGGCCACCTGGAGTCGTCCGGCCCCTCCCACGGGCCCCACACGCCATTAACCAGACAAGATGGGGAATGGCGACAGTGATCGTCCGCCCGACGGCGGCACTGTTTTCTTGACCCCATGACCAAGCCAGCGTCATCAGAAGCACTGCTACAGTACCAGGCCTGTCGACGGGGCCCGCCAGTCAGCGGGCTCAAGTAGTCGGCGGAGAAGACGGCGACCTGAGAGACAAACGGCTGGGACCCGCGCCCAGCCGGATTACCATTGTATCCCTGGGGGGCAGGCCTATATAAGCCCCCCGGGGCACCCATGCAAGGGGGGTAGCTTCTTGAGTATTAGACTTGATCATATAGGAAGGAGGGAGCTAGCCTTGCCCTCTCATACCTCTAGAAAACAGCTCTAGTAGCAACCTTGTATTCACATTGCCATAGTGATCATGCCGAGACCCCGCAGAGCAGCAGTAGGGGTGTTATCTCCTCGGAGAGCCCTGAAATTGGGTAAGATCCGCCGGCGTGCATGTCTTCGCCTCATCCCGCTTCCGGGCACCAGCGACGTTCTACTCTCTCCCACCATGATAAGCCATCCTTTGTCATATGTCGCACCCAACCCCCGACATTTGGCGCCCACCATGGGGCCTTGTGCATCATCGTCCGGAGACCTGCTCTGGACGGGTACCCTATTCCTCCCTGGCGAGCATAGCCAGCCCGACACGCCAGACGGAGTCTGCGCTGATGCGCTGCACGGCGCTGAGATCGCCTGCGCGGCCAGCTGCCTCGCTGAACTTATCGGCGAGGTTCGCCTCTCCGACGAGCCCGCATCCGACGCAGGCACGAGCGGCCCCGAGAGCCTCCTCGAGGGTCTCCTTGGCCAACTCCACGTTGCCGGCGAGCCTGCCGTGAACCTGGAGTCCATAGGCTCCACTGACCCGATGCTGGTCGACTCCGACACCGCGTCGCTCGACGCATTCCCCACCAACGTGGTGATCTACGACGAGCCGCTCCCTTGCGCAGAGAGTGGTGGAAGCACCATCACGGAGGTCCTCGTCCTTGATCACGGTGAGCATTCCGGCAAAGGAGCTCGTGATCCACTCGACGCGGCTCTGCAAGACCTAACCGCGCCCATTCCGGGAGACGCCGACGCCGAGACGCTGGAGGCACACCGCGTTCAGCTCGTCGAAGGCGCGAAGAAGCTGGCAAGCATGAGACGCTTGTCAGAAGCCTACCAGCGTGAGATGGATTGCGCTGTGGGCGGCTCGCCGCTCCAACTGGGCCTAGCTGCCTTGGCACGGTCCGGCAGCATGGCGCGGCCATCGCCAACCTATTCGGGGCCAAACGCCCTGTATACGCCATGCCTGCGGAGAACATCCACGCCGCCCAGGCGGCGGCAGACGAGCTCGACAACTTCGAAGGTGAATAACGCCGCCTGATGACGGAGCGAGTTCAGCAGCTCCTCGACGCGGCTGCCGCGCAAAACGAAGCCGGCTGCCGCACGGAGGCGCTGCAAAGACAAAATGACGACTTGCCTCCCTGCCGAGATCAAGGCGCGACATCTCGGACACCAACCAGTGGTGTCCGTGGAGGGAAGGACAAGGGTCCGACTATCAGCCACAGTCGGACTCGCATCACCATCGAGCGCGACCAAGAAGACCGCCCCAAAGCAGTAGAACGGCAGGACGACTATCTGCCTCCCCCTCCTCGCAAAGAAAGGCGAGTCTCCCCGCCACCCGTTGAGCATCCGACTCTCGGCGACCGCCTTGGCCGCCGAGAGGGAGTCGGAGAAAATGACGCTCGCCACCGGATCGACCGACTCCACAGATCCCTGGCGCTGGAAGAAGAAGACGAGTTGGGTCCTCCCTGTTTTGGGCCCCGCTTCTGAGATGAGCCCTTCCCCAAAGGGTTCACGCTCCCCCGAGACACGCCCAAGTACACCGGCTCCGTGAAGCTGGAAGACTGGCTAGTTGACTACTCCATGGCCGTCAACATAGCAAACGGCAACAAGCGTGTTGCCGTAAAATACGTTCCACTCATGCTCCAGGGCACGGCCCGGACATCGTTGAACAGCCTAAAGCCCCGCAGCATCAACAGCTGGGTCGACTTCACCGAAGCCTTCGTCCGCAACTTCACGAGCACGTACAAGCGGTCTCCCAAGCCTCGCCAACTCTCCTTGTGCGTGCAAGGCCCCAACGAGTCGACTCGCGACTACCTCACACGCTGGGCCGAGCTTCGGAACTCCTGCGGGGGCGTGCACAAGGTGCAGGCTATCGAGTACTTCACTGCCGGGTGTAGAGAAGGCACCCTCCTCAAGCACAAGCTCCTCTACGACGAGTCGGGGACCCTCGACGAGCTGCTGATCATAACAGACAATTAGCCACAGCCAACTCCTCGATGAAGGCGGAGATTCAAGTTAGTGCGACTGGCAAAGTCGCCCCTCAGGCTCCCAGAACTCTGGCTGGGGACGCCAGTCGGCAGCAACCTCAGAGCGACCACAAGCGCAAAGCCCCACAGCCGGCTTCCAGCAGCCGGCAAGTTGCGACAATCGAAGACCAACAACCGGAGGAGCAGCCTCCGGCCAAGCGGCAGAAAGGCGGCAAGTCCAACTGGTTGCCAGCCTTCTCCAACAAGCAGACCTTAGATGGCCCCTACAAGTTCCACAGCGGCGTGAAGCCGTCAAACCACACCACCCGGAAGTGCCACTGGCTCACCAGAATCGCCAAGGGAGACGGCCTCCTGCCTCCCCCGCCTGCTGGGCCGCCGCCTCCACTACCGCCCCAGCAGCCGGCTGTCAGGCCAGTCGGCGCAATACAAGACGAGTACCCAGAAGAGCACGAAGCTTATGTGGTGTTCACCAGTGTGGCTGATGATCGATGCAGCAGGCGGCTGCAGCAGCAAGAGGTGAACGTAGTCGCGTCAAGCATTCCAGAGTTCATGCACTGGTCCGAGAAGCCTATCAGTTGGAGCAGAGCTGATCACCCAGAGGTGATGCTGAATCTGGGCTCCTACGCCCTGGTCTTAGGCGCCACACTCACCACAGATAGGCGGGCCGCTCGTTTCTCGCGAGTGCTGATAGACGGAGGCAGCAGTATCAACATCCTGTACAAGGATACCATGGAGAAGTTAGGAATCAAGCAAAGACAGCTTCAGAGCAGCCGGACTATGTTCCACGGCATTGTTTCTAGCCTTTCCTGCTTGCCAATCGGCAAAATCCTGATAGACGTCCTCTTTGGGGACAAAGATCATTTCCGCCGAGAGCCAGTTTGGTTTGAAGTGGTGGACCTCGAAAGCCCATACCATGCATTGCTTGGCCGACCTGCTTTGGCCAAATTCATGGCGGTCCCCCACTACGCCTACCTCAAGATGAAGATGCCGAGTTCCAAGGGGATTCTAACCGTAGCCGGTGACTACAGAAAGTCGTCCGCTTGCGCGGCCGAAAGTAGTCGGCTGGCCGAGTCCTTGGTGATCGCAGTTGAGAAATGGCTTCTTGATCGGGTTGTGGCGATGGCCGGCAAGCAGCCCGAGATGTTGCCCGACCCCAAGGAGTCGGAAGCAGAAGGATCGTTCAAGCCGGCCAGAGAAACTAAGAAGATACCCTTGGACCCGGAGCACCCAGAGAGGTACGTTGTCATGGGTACAAACCTTGACAGCAAATAGGAAGGCGAGCTCATCGATTTCCTTCGTGAGAATCGAGACATCTTCGCGTGGTCCCCTAAAGACATGCCAGGTGTACCGACCGAATTCACCGAGCACAAGTTACATGTCCGATCTGATGTGAAGCCCGTCAGGAAGCCCTTGCACCGCCTGTCAGAAGAGAAGAGAAGAGTTGTTGGAGAAGAGATAGCCCGGCTCCTAGCAGCCGGCTTCATTATGGAAGTGTTTTTCCCAAAGTGGCTAGCAAACCCGGTCCTGGTGCTGAAGAAGAACAAGCAGTGGCGGATGTGTATCGACTACACAAGCCTCAACAAAGCTTGCCCCAAGGACCCATTCGCTCTGCCGAGAATTGATCAGGTGATAGACTCCACAGCCGGATGCGAGCTGTTGAGCTTCTTAGATGCATATTCTGGATATCACCAGATCAAGCTGAACCCGGCTGACAGACTGAAGACTGCCTTCATCACGCCGTTTGGAGCATTCTGCTACCTAACCATGACGTTCAGCTTGAGGAATGCCGGCGCCACCTTTCAGCGTTGCATGCAGAAATGCCTCCTCAAGCAACTCGGCAGAAACGCCCACGTCTATATGGACGATGTGGTGGTGAAGACGGAGAAGCGCGGAACATTGCTGGAAGACCTCAAGGAAACCTTTGAGAACCTGCGCCAATTCCAGATCAAGCTCAACCCTGAGAAATGCGTCTTTGGAGTACCAGCCGGCCAACTCCTTGGCTTCCTGGTCTCTGAACGCGGCATAGAGTGCAACCCTATAAAGATTAAGGCCATCGAGAGGATGGAAGTACCCCGCCGACTGCTAGATGTGCAAAAATTCACCGGCTGCTTGGCGTCCATCAGCCGTTTCATCAGTCGGCTGGGCGAGAAGGCTCTCCCTTTATACCAGCTCATGAAGAAGACGACCTTTTTGGAGTTGACTCCCAAGGCGGACGAAGCTTTTCTCCAACTGAAGAAAATGCTGACTACGCCCCCTGTGCTGGCGGCCCCGACTCCCAAAGAGTCCATGCTCCTGTACATTGCCGCCACCAGCCGGGTAGTCAGCACAGTCATTGTAGTCGAACGCAAGGAGGAAGGCGAGGCACTACCTGTCCAGAGACCGGTATATTACCTGAGCGAAGTACTGTCGGCCTCCAAGCAGAACTACCCCCACTACCAGAAGATGTGCTACGGCGCGCACTTTGCCACCAAGAAATTGAAGCCTTACTTCCAGGAGCATCCAATCACTGTGGTCTGCACAGCCCCACTTGCCGAGATCATCGAAAGCCGAGATGCTTCTGGACGAGTGGCCAAATGGGCCATCGATCTGGCTCCCTACACCATCTACTACCAGCCCCGCACCGCCATCAAGTCGCAAGCACTGGCCGACTTCCTCGTCGACTGGGCCGAGACCCAGTACCTGCCGCCAGCGCCCGACTCCACCCATTGGCGGATGCATTTCGACGGCTCCAAGATGCGCACCGGCTTGGGAGCCGGCGTCGTCCTCACTTCCCCCAAAGGCGACAAGCTCAGATATGCGCTGCAGATCCATTTTGCCACCTCCAACAATGTCGCTGAGTACGAGGCGCTCATTCACGGGCTCCGGCTTGCCAAAGAACTCGGCATTCGCCGGATCCTGTGTTATGGCGACTCTAACTTGGTGGTCCGGCAGTCATCTGGCGATTGGGACGCCAAGGATGCAAACATGGCGAGCTACCGCTTCCTTGTGCAGCAACTCAGTGGATACTTCCAGGGGTGCGAGTTCCTCCACGTGCCAAGGAATGACAACGACCAAGCAGACGCCTTGGCACGAATCGGCTCCACCCGCCAAGCAATACCATCCGGAGTCGCCCTTCGGCGCCTCCTCAATCCGTTTGTCAAGCCTTCACAAGAATCAGACTACATCTTCGTGCCGACTCCACCCGAAGAAGTCGGATCCGACTCCAAGAGCGTTCCAGTCGAAGCCGACCCGGGGACTTCAGAACCCGGCCCGGGGACTGCGGCGACCAATCCGATGACTCCATAGCTCGGCCCGGGGACTGCTCCAGTCGGCCCGGGGACTTCATCAATCCAGCAAGCAGTTGCGGACTCCAACCCGCCGCCTCCCAGCCCAGCCGCCCTCGTCCAAGTCGCAGTACTGGTAGTCGAAGAAATAGCAGCACCCTCATGGGCCCAGCCCATCCTCAAGTTCCTAGTGAGCAAAGAACTGCCGATTGATGAAATCTTGGCTCGGCAAGTACAATGTCGAGCGGCAGCCTACACTATAGTCAACAGAGAGTTGGTCAGGCGCAGCGTCACTGGCGTCTACCAGCGTTGCGTCGAGCCAGAGCAAGGCCAAGCAATTCTCAGAGACATCCATGAAGGCGAGTGCGGCCACCATGCGGCTTCAAGAGCACTCGTCACCAAAGCCTTCCGGCACGGTTTCTTCTGGCCAATTGCCCTAGAAGAGGCCAAAGAATTAGTCCAAAAGTGCAAAGGGTGCCAGATGTTCCGCTCCAAGCCACATCAGCCAGCTTCTGCACTCAAGACTATCCCCATCGCCTGACCCTTTGAGGTCTGGGGCCTGGACATGGTGGGACCATTCAAAACAGCGTGAGGCGGCCTAACTCACTTACTTGTCGCGGTGGACAAGTTCACCAAGTGGATAGAAGTAAAGCCCATCAAGAAGTTGAATGGTCTGACTGCAGTGACTTTCATCGCCGACATCACGACTCGGTACGGCATACCGCACAGCATCATCACCGACAATGGCACAAATTTCACCAAAGGTGCCTTGGCCCGTTTCTGCGCGACTCAGGGCATCCGACTGGACTTAGCGTCCGTTGCCCATCCGCAGTCAAACGGCCAGGTAGAGCGAGCAAACGGCCTCATCCTGTCTGGCATCAAGCCTCGACTGGTCGAACCACTGGAGCGTTCGGCCGACTGTTGGCTTGACGAGTTGCCAGCCATCCTATGGAGTCTGTGCATGACTCCAAACAAGTCAACCGGCTTCACACCCTTCTTCCTCGTCTACAGTGCTAAAGTCGTCATCCCGACGGACATAGAGTTCGACTCTCCGTGAGTCACCATGTACACCGAGGAAGAAGCAGAAGAAGCACGTCAAGACAGTGTCGATCTGCTGGAAGAGGGCCGGCTGTTGGCACTCAGCCGGTCCAACATCTACCAGCAGAGCCTACGCCGATACTACAACATGAAGGTCAAGCCGAGATCTTTCCAAGAGGGCGACCTTGTGCTCCGGCTGATCCAGCGAACAGCAGGCCAACACAAGCTGTCGGCGCCTTGGGAAGGCCCCTTTATTATCAGCAAGGTGCTGCGAAACGACTCCTACTACCTGATCGACGCTCAGAAGCCCCGAGCACGCAAGAGGGACGACTCCGGCAAAGAGACAGAACACCCGTGGAATGCAAACCTTCTCCGAAGATTTTACAGTTGATGCAGTATGTATCGCACTACCCTTTGTATTAAAGTACCAAGACTTCGGGCCCCCCGAGACGAGCTCGGGGACTGCCCTCTTTTGTTATCTGTATGATAATAATTATGCCTTCGAGTATTACTCTTTGTTATGCCGCTTGGTACCGGGCTCGAGTAGTCGACTCGGGGACACGCCGCCTCGGAAAAGTAGTGCGTGGTGCCTAAGTCGTCTCCTGTCAGAAGCGACAGCTCGCAGAGTGACTGGTTGGTGGACAGGAGTAAGGAAGAATGGGCGTCCGCACGAAAAATGGCTAAGGACCCAAAGCATAAACATAGCTTAAGACCACTTCCTGCCTCTCTTAGCAAAGTCAACTCTTTAGTAGTCGGCTTGCCGCTTTCTATCCGACTTGTTAAAAAGACTCTAAAATGGCCAAGTACTTGCCTTCCCAAAGTAGCCAAGCGTTTGATCCAGTGGCAGTCCACAGAGCGGTTGTCTGACTGGCAAGGCGGCGACTAAGGGAAGGCGGCAAAGGAAAAAAGCCAAAAGAGCAATGAGCAAGGAAAGATAGAATTCAGACAAATATTTACATAACATAGGCCCTTGGCCAAATCTTCAAGTAGAAGTTCAAAATACACCCTGCGGGTGGAATTGTTCGAATTAACAAAGTTCTTCAAAGACTACTAAGGCAGATAAAATGGAGGCAAGACGGCAGCCTAAGAAGCGGCATCCGGGTTTGGAGGGTCGGAGGAGATGACGGTATCAGGCGCCAGGGCAGCCGGATGGGCAGTCTCGGCTTGATCGTCTCTGGCGGCAGCCGCCTTCTCCGGACGCGGCTCGTTGCTGGAGGTGCGGTCGAGCTGAGGCTGGTCGCCCATTCCGTCTTCTGGCGCCTTCGTCTCACCTCCGTCCTCCGCCTCGCCTTCCTCCTCGGCGCTGGAAGAAATCACCTCCGCCGAGTCCTCATCGTATTCTGGGTTCATCCCGAACCACTCTGGCGGCGCCTCCCTGCCGTCTTCAGCCCGATCAGGGACGAAGATGCTAGTGTTGGCATAGTCGGCGATCGCCGCAGCACGAGCAACGAGGGCGTCTTCCACAGCTACCAGCTCCGCCTGGGCCTCTGACCGGAACGCGGCCAGACGGTCCAGCCCTGGATACCACGCCTTGACGAATTCCAAGGCCCGGCGCGCTCCAGCCCAGGTCGAGGAACCCTTCCAAGCCTCAAGACGACCAGCTGCGACCTCCAGCCAGTCAGCAGTCCGACTGGTAGTGCGCAGAACCGGCATGTCTGGCCACAGGGCGGCAATGGCCTGGGCGCCGGCACGTTGAAGCCGGCGCAGCATCCGATGGGCCGGCCGCAGACGAGCCTCGATGCTCAGAAGCTGCTCGTCAAGGGTCCGGGGGCGTTGGCGGCAATCTCCGTGCCATCTGCCCTCCGCGCCTCGCGATCTGCCTCGATGGCTTGAGTGGCCGCCTACGAGTGGGTAGGGAAGAAGTCTGCCAAGGCAAAAAAGAAGCAAGTCAGAATCAGGAGTCGGCCCGACCCACAGTCGGCGGCTCAAAGGAAACCAAGAAACTCACCGTCCACGATGTCCTCGATCTCATGGAAGCCGGAGGTCAGCTGCGCCTCCTTGTCGGTCCAGGAAGAGCGCTCGCTCTCGAACTCGGCCAGGAGGGCAGTCTCTCTCTTCCCTGCCTCATCTTGCGTTTTCTTGAGCAGCTCCCTCTGCTCCACCAGTTGCGCGGCCAGCAGGTCGTGCTCCGCGGTGAGTTTGTTGCACTCCTCCTCCTTGGCACGCAAGGCGGTGTTGGCCTCACCTAGCTGCTGCTGAAGAGTGGCGTTGGCCCCTGAAGAACAAAGGAAAAGATGATAAGTCATCAGCAAAGAAGGTCGCCGGGAAGATCCAGCCCGACTGCTCAGCAGTCGGCCCGAATCTCAGGGACTACAGCGGGTGCGCCAGCTCGCCCCCGCAAAGAAGAAGGAGGACTCACTCCGGCTCTCCGACAAGTCGGCAGTCCGCCTGCCCAGCTCCTCGACATTGCGGTTGAAGGAAGTGGCACGGAGGTTGTGATACTCTTGAAATAAGAATTTTAGACAAGGAAACTCGCCAGAAGGAGTTCCGGGCCGCCTGCTCAGCAGCCGGCCCGAAACTCGGGGACTACACCCAGTGGGTGTGCTGGCGCGCCGCCACAGAGAAGAATAAGGAAAAAACAAAGTCAAAAAAGAAAGCATACCTGGACGGCTACTCGCGACGCCAGATGCGCCTTGGTGCAGGCCTGGATGGCGTCGCCCTCGGCTCGCAGCTTCGCCTGAACATCCAGGAGCGCCTGGTTCAACGGGCCCGTGCTGCCTCCTCGCACCCACCCAACGGGCGCGACACTTGTTGCCTCGGCGTCTGGGATGGATGAGCTGGCGGTGCCGGTCTCCAACGGGCGTGGCGCGGAAGTCGCCTTCTCGAGGCAGAGGCGCACTGGTGAGGCGACTTGAAGGAGCAGCCTCGCCTCGGACTCATCCGCAGTCGGCGGCGCCAGCGGGCCCGCCGGCTGTTTACCTCGCGCGCTCGCAGGCGGCGGCGGAGGCGGCGGAGGTGGCACGTCTGTGTCCGATATGGAGGCCTCGCTGCTCTCCCTCTCCATGATAGGGTGCTCGCCTCCGGCTTCCCCAGTCTGCCCCGTGAACTCCGGGGGCGGCGGCGCCGAGTTCAGCGGAACGACAAGCAGCGCCGACTGGCGGTGCGCAGCCTCCTCAGCTAGCCGCCTTGCCACAACGGCGGCTTCGACCTCATCCAGCTTCCTATGAGCGGAGGCTGCCGCCTTCTCGTCCTCCGCCTTCTCCAGGCGGGCGGCTTCGTCCTCATTGTGTTTCTCCCGCGCGTTCTGCTTCATCACCTCCCGGAGGTCGGCGGTGGGATCAATCCGCCGAGTAGTGGCGGACGTCTCTGCCGACCCCATGATGGAGGCGGCGGCGACCCTCTCAAAGGTGAGGGGAGCCCTGAAGCAATGAGGGCGTGTAAAAGATTTGGACAAATTCACTAGTAGAAGACAAGACAAAGGCGGAGGCACTTACGCGGAGACCAGCGGCGGCTTCTTCACTTCCTTACGAAAGCGGTTGGCCTTCGCGAGCGGCTCTTCCCGCTTGGTCACGGCGGCCGCCCCCTTGAACTTCTTCGACCGGCCGCCAAGCAAGCTCGGCCTGGCCCGGCGCCTCTTCGCGCCGCCTTGACCATCCAAGCCGGCGGAGGAGCCCGCGCTCGGATGGCCAACCCTTGGTTGGCGGTGCGGGACGACTTCCCCCTCGGCGTCGTCATCAGGGCAGTCGGCAAAAGTGTCCAACGGCCTGAAGCCTCCTCCTCCTCCTCCTCCGCCTCCTTCGACGTCGGCCTCCATCGCCGCCGCCCCCAAGTCAGGGTCGTCGACGTCGCTCTCCGCCCGATCGGAGACGAACTGACGGGCCGGGCCCGTGGTGCCGACTGAGGGCTGGATGAGGGGGTTCTGAATCAAGAAAAACCAAAAAGATCAGAAGTCGGATTCGGCTGCAAAAGAAGACAGAAGAAAAAGAAAGATGACTTACCGCAGGCGGGGGGTTGGTGCGTGAGTACGGCTCCTTGCCGAACTGCCAATCTGCCACGAGACCGCAGTTCGCGATGTAGTTCACCGTGTCCGCCACCTCCGCGTGGGGCATGTCCTTGGAGCACATCCGACTCGGGTCTCGGTGGCCGCTCATCTGACAGATCAGATGAGGTCGGCCTTGGAGCGGGAGGACTCGGCGCGCCACGAAGGTGGCCAGCAGGTCGGCCCCGGCCAGACCCTCCGACTGCGTCAGAACTCGGCATCGCGCGATGGCGGCGGCTCCGGCGGGAGTCAGCGTCTTGACTCGGTGGGACCAGCTGGGGAGCCTCCCAGCCGGTGCGCCGGCTTCATAAGGCGGCAGATTGACCCAGTCGCCGTCTGGGGCGACGTTCTTCACGTAGAAGTACGACCACTGCCACATTTTCACCGACTTGATCAGTGGAATGGCGGGAAAAGGGTTGTCGGCCGTCGATCTCCGCATCGCGATGAAGGCGCCGCACTGGGCCAGCACGCCGGCGACGTGCGTGCTGAGCTTGGACTGGAAGAATTCCCCCCACAGCTCAATGGTGGGGAGAACTCCAAGGAAGCCTTCGCACAGGGTGGCGAAGGCAGCCAGCAGCACCACCGTGTTCGGGGTGAGGTGGTGCGGCTGGAGCCCGTGGAACTCCAAGAAGGAGCGGAAGAAGCCGCTCGTCGGCAGCCCCAAGCCGCGCATAAGGTGCGAGTGGAACACGACCCGCTCGCCCTCCTCCGGCGCCGGCACTATTTCCCTCTCCGGTGCGGCATGGGCTCGCACTAGGCCCACGCCGAGGAGGCGGCGCGTCCTGCGGAGAAACTTGATGTGGTCGTCGTCCACCTCAGAGCCGTCCCACACGACGGAGCGCACGGTGGGAGGTGTGGCGGCGGAGGAAGAACTCATTGTCGCAAGCGTGGTGTGGCTCGGTGCGGCGGCAGCAAGAGGAAGAAGAAGCAAGAAGGAAGCAAGGGGAGTAGGGGAGATGGGCGCGCGTGCTTCGCCGCTCCTTTCCTCCCGCCTACTTATAGGCTCATGGGCTGAGAAGCCAATGGGGCGGGCGTGGGATTAACTGCGCCCCGGCCCCCACGCCCCCCACGATTTACCACACGCAGTAACTGCGTGCAGTTACAGCGTGGGAAACCCAACCGTCCGCACGGCCGCAACAAATCCGATTGCGTGTCGAGGCACGGTAGTGGTGGGCCCCGCCTGAGGTCCTGTCCTGTCGCACGCGTGGGTGGGCAGACTGACCCCGCCATGTGGTGCCACGCGACGGACCCGCAATGGGCGGCTGCCTGGAAGCTTATCAGGCACGCTGCCAGGGACCCCGCCGTGATGTTCAAGCTCTCTAAGAGGCAAGACGGCTTTCTACGAGTCCGACTCGAGCTAGTCGGCCTGGAGGAAGACAGCGAGCGAGGCCGAGATTCCACCCCCAGAGAGATGAAACTGTTGAGGCTCCCCGACACGTCTCCTGCGGCGCCTCACCACCTTAGGGGACTACTGTCGGAGTAATGGGCCACGAGTAGGCAAACCCGAGCCCCAGAACCTTTCAATACATCAGGGCAGACTATGTCCCTCAAGACCCCATGATGAAGAGCCGCCCCCAGGGAGTCGGCGGCAACTATCCCTCACGGCCGAGTCCCAGGGACGACTTCGAGTTAAGCCGACTCTTGGCTGACGACTTCGAGATGAGCCGACTCTTTGCTGGCAACTTCAAGATAAGATGACTATGGGAGTCGGCCCGCGACTCCAACCATCTCCTGCCTTCGCCACGATGGACGGGGTGGGGTACGGTCACTGCGTGGCCATCTCCACCCTGCTTATGAGGGGTTGGCATGGCTACAGTGCGCCGTATCGCTGGAGATCTCCATCGTGGCGCGGCACTGTTGCCATGCCTGCCCTAACCTCAGCCTCAGTGGGCGGCGCACTGTGCCCACGACGGCCTACCTGTACGGCCCGGAGATGGCGGGACCCGCTCGTCAGTGGGAGAATAGAAGACGGCGAGAGCGCCCCGAAGACGGACCCGTGGGAGTCGGCCCCCTAGAGTCATCCGGCCCCTCCCGCGGGCCCCACACGCCATTAACCAGACAAGACGGGGAATGGCGACAGTGATCGTCCGCCCGACGGCGGCACTGTTGCCATGACCCCATGACCAAGCCAGTGTCATCAGAAGCACTGCTACAGTACCAAGCCTGTCGGCGGGGCCCGCTAGTCAGCGGGCCCCAGCAGTCGGCGGAGAAGACGGCGGCCTGAGAGACAGACGGCTGGGACCCGTGCCCAGCCGGATTACCATTGTATCCCTGGGGGGCAGGCCTATATAAGCCCCCCGGGGCACCCATGCAAGGGGGATAGCTTCTTGAGTATTAGACCTGATCATATAGGAAGGAGGGAGCTAGCCTTGCCCTCTCCGACCTCCAGAAAACCGCTCTAGGAGCAACCTTGTATTCACTTTGCCATAGTGATCATGTGGAGACCCCGCAGAGCAGCAGTAGGGATGTTATCTCCTCGGAGAGCCCTGAAGCTGGGTAAGATCCGCCGGCGTGCATGTCTTCGCCTCATCCCGCTTCCAGGCACCGGCGACGTTTTACTCGCTCCCACCATGATAAGCCATCCTTTGGCATATGTCGCACCAAACCCCCGACAGGGATTCCCATGGCACCCCAAGATATTCAAGAATAGCCAAAAGCCTAAGCTTGGGGATGCCCCGGGAAGGCATCCCCTCTTTCGTCTTTGTTCATTGGTAACTTTACTTGTAGCTATATTTTTATTCACCACATGATATGTGCTTTGCTTGGAGCGTGTTGTATGATATTAGTCTTTGCTTTTTAGTTTGCCACAATCATCCTTACTGTACACACCTTTTGGGAGAAGCCCACTTGATTAGAATTTACTAGAATACTCTATGTGCTTCACTTATATCTTTTGAGCTAGATAGTATTTGCTCTAGTGCTTCACTTATATTTTTTAGAGCACGACGGTGGCTTAATTTTGAAGAAATTGTTGATCTCTCATGCTTCACTTATATTATTTTGAGAGTCTTTTAGAACATCATGGTATTTGCTATGGTTATAAATTTGGTCCTAGAATGATGAGCATCCAAGTTGGGTATAATAAAAACTATCATAGAAAGTGCATAAAACACTAGGATCAATTTGATGCTTGATAATTGTTTTGAGATATAGAGGTAGTAATGTTAAGAGTCATGCTAGTGGGTAATTATGAAATTGAGAAATACTTGTGTTGATGTTGGCAAGTCCCGTAGCATGCACGTATGGTAAAAGTTGTGTGACAAATTTGTTGCATGAGGTGCTGTTTTAATTGTCTTCCTTATGAGTGGAGGTCGGGATCGCGCGATGGTAAACTCCTACCAACCCTTCCCCTAGGAGCATGCATAGTAGTACTTTGCTTCGAGGGCAAGTAGACTTTTGCAATAAGTATATGAGTTCTTTATGACTAATGTGAGTCCATGGATATACGCACACTCACCCTTCCACTTTGCTAGGCTCTATTATACCGCGCAACTTTCGCCGGTATCATGCATCCATTATTTACCTTCCTCAAAATAGCCACCATACCTACCTATTATGGCATTTCCATAGCCATTCCGAGATATATTGCCATGCAACTTTACACAGTTCCGTTATTATGACACGCTCCATCATTGTCATATTGCTCTTTGCATGATCATGTAGTTGACATCGTATTTGTGGCAAGGCCACCTTCATAACTTTCATACATGTCGCTCTTGATTCATTGCATATCCCCGTACACCGCCGGAGGCATTCATATAGAGTCATATCTTGTTCTAGTTTTGAGTTGTAATTTTTGAGTTGTAAATCAATAAAAGTGTGATGATCTTCATTATTAGAGCATTGTCCCAGTGAGGAAAGGATGATGGAGACTATGATTCCCCCACAAGTCGGGATGAGACTTCGGACTTTATAAAAAAAGAAAAAAAAGAAAAAAAGAATAAAAAAGAGAAAAGAAAAAAGAGAGAAAAAAAGAAAAAAAGAAAATGTGAGAAAAATAGAGAAGGGACAATGCTACTATCCTTTTTACCACACTTGTGCTTCAAAGTAGCACCATGATCTTTGTGATAGAGAGTCTCCTATGTTGTCACTTTCATATACTAAGTGGGAATTTTTCATTATAGAACTTGGCTTGTATATTCCAATGATGGGCTTCCTCAAAATGCCCTAGGTCTTCATGAGCAAGCAAGTTGGATGCACACTCCCTTAGTTTCTTTTGTTAAGCTTTCATATATTTATAGCTCTAGTGCATCCGATGCATGGCAATCCCTACTCACTCACATTGATATCTATTGATGGGCATCTCCATAGCCCGTTGATAAGCCTAGTTGATGTGAGACTATCTTCTCCCTTTTTGTCCTCACAACCACCACCATATACCACCATAGTGCTATGTCCATGGCTTGCGCTCATGTATTGCGTAAGAGTTGAAAAAGCTGAAGCGCGTTAAAAAGTATGAACCAATTGCTTGGCTGAAACCGGGGTTGTGCATGGTGGGAGTATTTTGTGTAATGAAAATGAAGCATGTCCTAACTATATGATTTTGTAGGGATAAGCTTTCTTTGACTATGCTATTTTGATAGGACATGATTATTTGTTAGTATGCTTCGAAGCATTATTATTTTTTATGTTTTATAAGATTTTATCTTGAATCAGTTGGATCTGAACAATCATGCCACAATAAAGAAAATTACATTAAGAATTATGCTAGGTAGCATTCCACATCAAAAATTCTGTTTTTATCATTTACCTACTCGAGGCCGAGCAGGAATTAAGCTTGCGGATGCTTGATACGTCTCCAACGTATATATAATTTTTGATTGTTCCATGCTATTATATTACCCGTTTTGGATGTTTATGGGCTTTACTTTACACATTTATATCATTTTTGGGACTAACCTACTAACCAGAGGCCCAGCCCGTATTGCTGTTTTTTTGCCTATTTTAGTGTTTCGAAGAAAAGGAATATCAAACGAGTACAAACGGAATGAAACCTTCGGGAGCGTGATTTTTGGAACAAACGTGATCCAGAGGACTTGGAGTGCAAGTCAAGAAGCAGCCGAGGCGGCCACGAGGGTGGAGGGCACGCCCACCCCTATAGGGCGCTCCCCCTATCTTGTGGGCCCCTCGGGCAGCCACCGACGTACTTCTTCCTCCTATATATACCCACGTACCCCGAAAACATCAGGGGAGCCAACGAAAAACTATTTCGACCACCGTAACCTTTTGTATCCATGAGAGCCAATCTTGGAGCCTTCGCCAGCGCTCCGCCGGAGGGGGAATCGACCATGGAGGGCTTCTACATCAACACCATAGCCCCTCCGATGAGTTGTGAGTAGTTTACCACAGACCTTTGGGTCCATAGTTATTAGCTAGATGTCTTCTTCTCTCTTTTTGGATCTCAATACCATGTTCTCCTCGATCTTCTTGGAGATCTATTGGATGCAACTCTTTTTGCGGTGTGTTTGTCGAGATCCGATGAATTGTGGGTTTATGATCAAGTTTATCTATGAGAAATACTTGAATCTCCTTTGAATTCTTGTATGTGTGATTAAGTTATCTTTGCAAGTCTCTTTGAATTATTAGTTTGGTTTCGCCTACTGGATTGATCTTTCTTGCAATGGGAGAAGTGCTTAGCTTTGGGTTCAATCTTGCAGTGTCCTTTTCAAGTGACAGCAGGGGCAGCAAGGCACGTATTGTATTATTGCCATCGAGGATAAAAATATGGGGTTTATATCATATTGCATGAGTTTATCCCTCTACATCATGTCATCTTTCTTAAAGCGTTGCTCTGTTCTTATGAACTTAATACTCTAGATGCATGCTGGATAGCGGTCGATGTGTGGAGTAATAGTAGTAGATGCAGGTAGGAGTCGGTCTACTTGTCACGGCATGATGCCTATATACATGATCATGCCTATATAATCTCATAATTATTCGCTTTTCTATCAATTGCTCGACAGTAATTTGTTCACCCACTGTAGTACTTATGCTATCTTGAAAGAAGCCACTAGTGAAACCTATGGCCCCCGGGTCTATCTTTTATCATATAAGCTTTCAATCTACTTTTATTTGCATCTTTACTTTTCCAATCTATATTATAAAATACCAAAAATATATTTATCTTATCATACTATCTCTATCAGATCTCACTTCCGCAAGTGGCCGTGAAGGGATTGACAACCCCTTTATTGTGTTGGTTGCGAGTTCTTTGTTTGTTTGTGTAGGTGCGTGGGACTTTTGAGGAGCCTCCTACTGGATTGATACCTTGGTTCTCAAAAACTGAGGGAAATACTTACACTACTATTGCTGCATCACCCTTTCCTCTTCAAGGAAAACCAACGCAAGCTCAAGACGTAGCAGCGCCCAGGGGGATGGGCGCGCCCTCCACCCTCGTGGTCGTCTCGGGACTCTTCTGGCCCAACTCTTTTACTCCTGGGGCTTCTTTAGGTCCAGAAAAAATCATCAAAAATTGGCACGTAAATTGGAGTCCGTTGGTATTCCTTTTCTGTAAAACTCAAAAATAAGGGAAAAAACAGAAACTGGCACTGAGCTCTAGGTTAATAGGTTAGTCCCAAAAATCATATAAAACATCATAAAAATGTATATAAAACATCTAAGATAGATAATATAATAGCATGAATACTTCATAAATTATAGATACGTTGGAGACGTATCAGCATCCCCAAGCTTAATTCCTGCTCGTCTTCGAGTAGGTAAATGATAAAAGAAATAATTTATGAAGTGTGAATGCTAGCAGGTGCACAAGTTTGATCAATGATAATTTCAATCACCTTTTCTAGCATCATTATATGTCATAATAGTAGCTCATCTCATAAAACTTCTCATGATCAAGTAACAAGCTATTCAAATGTTAAAGCATAGACCATAAACTTTCTTGAAAACTAGAAAACTATGTTCCCAGTCATCAAACAATTGCAATTCATCTTATTTTCAGGAAAGGTCTATGTAAGAGCTTTGATTTAGCAAATCCCACATACTCCACTATCATATAGTCTTCCATGATATCTACCACTCAAAGCATATTTTTAGAACAAATAGCATCCACCATACACAGAGAAAGATAGGGGCTTCATGTTTCGCCTCCCAACTTAATTATCATATAGATAATTTTCAACAATAATAATTCATGATCAAATATATTTGAATGGCCATATATGCTTAGATCTTTCCCCATCACATGATGCTTGCCAACTAAAGAGTAAGTTGGAATGAGAAGGAATACTACTGACTCTTGCATAAAAGTAAAAGATAGGCCCTTCGCAGAGGGAAGTAGAGATTTGCAGAGGTGCCAGAGCTCAAAGCTTTTAAAACAGAGATGAAAATAATTTTGAGAGGTATGCTTTCATTGTCAACATAACAACCAAGAGTTCCCAATATCTTCCATACTAGATACATTATAGGCGGTTCCCAAACAGAAAGGTAAAGATTTTACTCCCCCTCCACCAACAATCACACTCCACGGCTTGTCCGAAACAACGGGTGCCGTCCAACTATCAACAATCCTGGGGGAGTTTTTTTAATTATTTGCGATTTGTTTTTGATCTTTTGATCATAGGACTAGGCATCCTAGTTACCAGCTATTTTCTCATGAATGATGAGCGTAGTCCACTCATCGTGAGAATAACCCACCTAGCATGGAAGATACTGACAGCCCCTAGTCGCTACATGAGCGATTCGGGCATACAAAATGGATTATTATTTGAAGGTTTAGAGTTTGGCACATGCAAATTTACTCGGAACGGCAGGTAAATGCCACATATAGGTAGATATTATGGACACTCATGGAAGAAACTTGGTTCAAGGAATTTGGATGCACAAGCAGTATTCCCGCTTAGTACAGATATTTTGGCTAGCAAAGGATTCTAAATAGCAAGCACCACATGTTAGAGGATCCATAACAATATAACTTCTATACAAATATACCCAAGCATAACTCATTGTGTTGTCTTCCTTGTCCAACTTCAACTAATTTGCTCAGGTTTGAAAATAATTAATGGGGCTCACAATCAGAGAAGATGTCCAAGATAGTATATTTATATGTGAAATCTCTCTTCCTTCGATATTCTTTCATGAATTGTTCAAGTGACCAATACAATGTTTGCTAACCTTCAATAAATTTACCACCTCTACTTCTTATATGTGAAGTCATTACTCCCCATGGGATAAGCATATGAAACATATATAATTTCAAATTTATGATATTCAAATCATTCAACCATTTACTCATAGGGTATAAGTGAAGCACACGAGTAAATGAAAAACTACTCCAAAAAGATATAAGTGAAGATCAATGAGTAGTTAAATAATTATGTAGCTATGTGAAGACTCTCTCTCATTTAATAATTTCAGATCTTGGGATATTATTCAAACAGCAATCAAAACAAAATAAAATGACATTTCAAGGATGGCAATCATCATGTGAAGAATCAAAAACTTAGGCTCAACCGATACTAACCGATAATTGTTGAATAAGAAAGGTGGGATGCCTACCGGGGCATCCCCAAGCTTAGATGCTTGAGACTGCATTATCTTGGGGTGCCTTGGGCATCCCCAAGCTTGAGCTTTTGTGTCTCCTTAATTCCTCTCATATCACGGTTTCCTAAATCTCGAAAGCTTCATCCACACCAAACTCAACAAGAACTCGTGAGATAAGTTAGTATAAACCAATGCAAAAACCTTATCATTTTCTATTGTAACAAATCACTAAAATTATTATTCAACATTGAATACTAAATGTCTATGCATATTTAATACTCCTATTCTCTAATAGAATCATTAAACAAGCAAACATATGCAAACAATGCAAACGTAACAGCAATCTGCAAAAACAGTACAGTCTATAAAGAATGCAGGATTCATCATACTTCCCTAACTCCAAACATTATGAAATTCTACCACACTGTAGAAAATTTATCAAATCTTATTATGCAAAAATTTTCAACATTTTATCAAATTCTGGCTTTTCTAGGGAATTTTTGCAACAGCGATAAACTTTCTGTTTTGAAACAGCAACATGTATACTTGCAAAATAAGCATGGTAAAGGCTATCCTTGACATTTTTATTGAAAATAAAGATGCAAAACATTATTCTAAATAACAGAAAGAAAATCCTAACAAAATAAATTGATGCTCCAAGTAAAACACATATCATGTGGTGAATAAAAATATAGCTCCAAGTAAAGTTACCGATGAACGAAGACGAGAGAGGGGATGCCATCCGGGGCATCCCCAAGCTTAGGCTCTTGGTTGTCCTTGAATATTACCTTGGGGTGCCTTGGGCATCCCCAAGCTTAGGCTATTGCCACTCCTTATTCCATAGTCCATCGAATCTTTACCCAAAACTTGAAAACTTCACAACACAAAACTTAACAGAAAACTCGTAAGCTCTGTTAGTATAAGAAAATAAATCACCAGTTAGGTACTGTTGTGAACTCATTCTAAATTAATATTGGTGTAATATCTACTGTATTCCAACTTCTCTATGGTTCATACCCTCCGATACTACTCATAGATTCATCAAAATAAGCAAACAACACATAGAAAACAGAATCTGTCAAAAACAGAATAGTCTGTAGTAATCTGTAACTCCCGAATACTTCTGTAACCCCAAAAATCCTACCAAATTAGGGAAGCCTGAGAAATTTGTGTACCAATATAGATAAAAAATAATCATATCAAAAGCATGTGTCTGTGAATTGTCAAAACTAATTTACTGAGTGCAAAAGTTTCTGATTTTCAGCAGGATCAACACAACTATCACCGTAAGGTATCCTAAAGGTCTTAGTTGGCACTTTATTGAAACAAAAGCTATAAACATGATTAATATAGTACCATAATCATGTGAACACACAAAAACAATAGGGGTAAATATTGGGTTGTCTCCAAACAAGCGCTTTTCTTTAATGCCTTTCTAGCTAGGCATGATAATGACAATGATGCTCACATAAAAGATAAGAATTGAAACAAGATGGGAGCATCATGAAGCATATGACTAACACATTTAAGTCTAACCCACTTCCTATGCATAGTTATTTTGTGAGCAAACAACTTATGGGAACAATAATCAACTAGCATAATAAGGCAAAAAAGCTTAACTTTAAAACTTTAAGCACATAGAGAGGAAACTTGATATTATTGCAATTCCTACAAGCATATATTCCTCGCTCATAATAATTTTCAGTAGCATCATGAATGAATTAAACAATATAACTATCACATAAAGCATTCTTTTCATGATCTACAGGCATATAAATTATATTACTCTCCACATAAGCAAAATTCTTCTCATGAATAGTAGTGGGAGGAAACTCAACAAAATAACTATCATGTGAGGCATAATCTAATTGAAGATTAAAATCAAGATGACAAGTTTCATGGTTATCATTGTTCTTTATAGCATACATGTCATCACAATAATAGTCATATATAGGAACTTTATTCTCATAATCAATTGGAACCTCTTCTGAAATAGTGGAGTCAACATTAAATAAAGTCATGACCTCTCCAAATCCACTTTCATCAATATAATCATCATAAATAGGAGGCATGCTTTCATCATAATAAATATTCTCATCAAAACTTGGGGGACTAAAAATATCATCTTCATGAAACATAGCATCCCCAAGCTTGTGGCTTTGCATATCATTAGCACCATGGATATTCAAGGAATTCATACTAACAACATTGCAATCATGCTCATCATTCAAAGATTTAGTGCAAAACATTCTAATGCATTATTCCTCTAGCAATTGAGTACAATTATCGGAATCCTTATTTTCAAGAAAGACATTAGAAAGATGAAGCATATGAGGCGCCCTCAATTCCGGTTTTTTGTAGTTTTCTTTTATAGACTAAACTAGTGATAAAACAAGAAACTAAAAGATTCGATTGCAAGATCTAAAGATATACCTTCAAGCACTCACCTCCCAGGCAACGGCGCCAGAAATTAGCTTGATGTCTACTACACAACCTTCTTCTTGTAGACGCTGTTGGGCCTCCAAGTGCAGAGTTTTGTAGGACAGTAGCAAATTTCCCTCAAGTGGATGACCTAAGGTTTATCAATTCGTGGGAGGCATAGGATTGAAGATGGTCTCTCTCAAACAACCCTGCAACCAAATAACAAAGAGTCTCTTGTGTCCCCAACACACCCAATACAATGGCAAGTTGTATAGGTGCACTAGTTCGGCCAAGAGATGGTGATACAAGTGCAATATGGATGGTAGATATAGGTTTTTGTAATCTGATAATATAAAAACAGCAAGGTAACTGATGATAAAAGTGAGCACAAATGGTATTGCAATGCTTTGAAACTAGGCCTAGGTTTCATACTTTCACTAGTGCAAGTTCTCTCAACAATGATAACATAATTACATCATATAACAATCCCTCAACATGCGACAAAGAGTCACTCCAAAGTCACTAATAGCAGAGAACAAATGAAGAGATTATTGTAGGGTACGAAACCACCTCAAAGTTATTCTTTCTGATTGATCTATTCAAGAGTCCGTAGTAAAATAACACGAAGCTATTCTTTCCATTCGATCTATCATAGAGTTTGTACTAGAATAACACCTTAAGACACAAATCAACCAAAACCCTAATGTCACCTAGATACTCCGATGTCACCTCAAGTATCCGTGGGCATGATTATACGATATGCATCACACAATCTCAGATTCATCTATTAAACCAACACAAAGAACTTCAAAGAGTGCCCCAAAGTTTCTATCAGAGAGTCAAGATGAAAACGTGTGCCAACCCCGGTCACGGAACCCGCAAGTCGATCACCAAAACATACATCAAGTGAATCAATAGAATACCCCATTGTCACCACGGGTATCCCACGCAAGACATACATTAAGTGTTCTTAAATCCTTAAATATTCAATCCGATAAGATAACTTCAAAGGGAAAACTCAATCCATTACAAGAGAGTAGAGGGGGAGAAACATCATAAGATCCAACTATAATAGCAAAGCTCGCGATACATCAAGATCGTGCCATATCAAGAACACGAGAGAGAGAGAGAGAGAGAGAGAGAGAGATCAAACACATAGCTACTGGTACATACCCTCAGCCCCGAGGGTGAACTACTCCCTCCTCATCATGGAGAGCGTCGGGATGATGAAGATGGCCACCGGTGATGGATCACCCTCCGGCAGGGTGCCGGAACAGGGTCCGATTGGTTTTTTGTGGCTACATAGGCTTGCGGCGGCGGAACTCCCGATCTAGGTTATGTTTTGGAGGTTTCTGTATTTATAGGAATTTTTGGCATCGGTCTCACGTCAGGGGGGTCTCCGAGTCATCCACGAGATAGGGGGACGCGCCCAGGGGGGTGGGCACGCCCTCCCCCCTCGTGGATGGCTCGGGACTCTTCTGGCCCAACTCTTTTACTCCGGGGGCTTCTTTTGGTCCATAAAAAGTCATCAAAAATTGGCACGTCAATTGGACTCCGTTTGGTATTCCTTTTCAGTAAAACTCAAAAACAAGGAAAAAAACAGAAACTGGCACCGGGTTCTAGGTTAATAGTTAGTCCCAAAAATCATATAAAACAGCATATAAATGCATATAAAACATCTAAGATAGATAATATAATAGCATGCATACTTCATAAATTATAGATATGTTGGAAACGTATCAATGATCCCTTACTAAATTTCAAGGAATAAGTGTTCTCCCTGAGTATGCACCGTTGCTAAAGTTCGTCGTGCCGAGACACCACGTGATGATCGGGTGTAATAAGCTCTACGTTCACATACAATGGGTGCAAACCAGTTTTGCACGTGCATAATACTCAGGTTAAACTTGACGAGCCTAGATATGCAGATATGGCCTCGGAACACTGAGACCGAAAGGTCGAACGTGAATCATATAGTAGATATGATCAACATAGAGATGTTCACCATTGAAAACTACTCCATCTCACATGATGATTGGACATGGTTTAGTTGATTTGGATCACATGATCATTTAGATGACTAGAGGGATGTCTATCTAAGTGGGAGTTCTTAAGTAATATGATTAATTGAACTTTAATTTATCATGAACTTAGTCCTGATAGTTTTCTTGCATATCTATGTTGTTGTAGATCAATGGCCCATGCTACCGTTCCCTTGAATTTTAATGTGTTCCTAGAGAAAGCTAAGTTGAAAGATGATAGTAGCAATTACATGGACTCGGTCCATAACTTGAGGATTATCCTCATTGTTGCATAGAAGAATTACGTCCTGGAAGCACCACTAGGTGTACCACCTGCGCCAGCAACTGCAGACATTGTGAATGCATGGCAGACGCGTGTTGATGACTACTCGATAGTTCAGTGTGCCATGCTTTACGGCATAGAATCGGGACTTCAAAGACGTTTTGAATGTCATGAAGCATATGAGATGTTCCAAGAGTTGAAGTTAATATTTTAAGCAAATGCCCGAGTTGAGAGATATGAATTCTCCAACAAGTTCTATAGCTGCAAGATGGAGGAGAATAGTTCTGTTAGTGAACACATACTCAGAATGTCTGGGTACCATAACCACTTGACTCAGTTGGGAGTTAATCTTCCTGATGATAGTGACATTGACAGAGTTCTTCAATCACTGCCACCAAGCAATAAAGGCTTCGTGATGAACTATAGTATGCAAGGGATGACGAAAATGATTCCCGAGCTCTTCGCAATGCTAAAGGCTGCGGAGGTAGAAATCAAGAAGGAGCATCAAGTGTTGATGGTTAACAAGACCACTAGTTTCAAGAAAAAGGGCAAAGGAAAGAAGGGGAAATTCAATAATAATGGCAAGCAAGTTGCTGCTCAAGGGAAGAAGCCCAAGTCTGGACCTAAGCCTGAAATTGAGTGCTTCTACTGCAAAGGGACTGATCACTGGAAGCGGAACTGCCCCAAGTATTTGGCGGATAAGGATGGCAAAATGAAAGGTATATTTGATATACATGTTATTGATGTGTACCTTACTAATGCTCATAGTAGCGCCTGGGTATTTGATATTGGTTCTGTTGCTCATATTTGCAACTCAAAATAGGGGCTACGGATTAAACGAAGATTGGCTAAGGACGAGGTGACTATGCGCGTCGGAAATGGTTCCAAGGTCGATGTGATCGCCGTCGGCACGCTACATCTACCTTCGGGATTAGTTTTAGACCTGAATAATGTTTATTTGGTGCAGCATTGAACATGAACATTATGTCTGGATCTTGTTTGATGCGAGACTGTTATTCATTTAAATCAAAGAATAATGGTTGTTCTATTTATATGAGTAATATCTTTTATGGTGAAGCACCCTTGTTGAGTGGTCTATTTTTATTGAATCTCGATCGTGGAGATACACATGTTCATTATATTGAAGCCAAATGATGCAAAGTTGATAATGATAGTGCAACTTATTTGTGGCACTGTCGTTTAGGTCATATTGGTGTAAAGCGCGTGAAGAAACTCCATATTGACGGGCTTGTGGAATCACTTGATTATGAATCACTTGGTGCTTGCGAACCATGCCTAATGGGAAAGATGACTAAAACTCCATTCTCCGAAACAATGGAACAAGCTACTGACTTATTGGAAATAATACATACCGATGTATGCGGTCCAATGAGTGTTGAGGCTCGTGGCGGGTATCGTTATTTTCTTACCTTCACAGATGATTTGAGCAGATATGGGTATATCTACTTAATGAAGCATAAGTCTGGAATGTTTGAAAAGTTCAAAGAATTTCATAGTGAAGTGGAAAATCATCGTAATAAGAAAATAAAGTTTTTACAATCTGATCGGGAAGGAGAATATTTGAGTTACGAGTTTGGTATTCATTTGAAACAATGTGGAATAGTTTCACAACTTACGCCACCTGGAACACCACAGCGTAATGGTGTGTCCGAACGTTGTAACCATACTTTATTGGATATTGCTACCTCTTGAGCACTGCGTTGGATTTCCCCGAAGAGGAGAGGATGATGCAGCAAAGTAGCGTAAGTATTTCCCTCAGTTTTTGAGAACCAAGGTATCAATCTAGTAGGATACCACGCACAAGTCCCTCGTACCTACACAAAACGATAGCTACTCGCAACCAACGCGATTAGGGGTTGTCAATCCCTTCATGGTCACTTACGAGGGTGAGATCTGATAGAGATGATAAATAATATTTTTGGTATTTTTGATAGATATATGCAAAGTGAAAATTAAATGGCAAAGTAAAAACAAAGCAAGTAATAAAGCGATAGAGATTGATATGATGAGAATAGACCCCGGGGCCATAGGTTTCACTAGTGGCTTCTCTCAAGAGCATAGATATTCTACGATGGGTGAACAAATTACTGTTGAGCAATTGACAGAATTGAGCATAGTTATGAGTATATCTAGGTAATGATCATGTATATAGGCATCACGTCCGAGACAAGTAGATCGAAACGATTCTGCATCTACTACTATTACTCCACTCATCGACCGCTATCCAGCATGCATCTAGAGTATTAAGTTAAAAACAGTGTAACGCCTTAAGCAAGATGACATGATGTAGAGGGATAAATTCATGCAATATGATAAAAAAACATCTTGTTATCCTTGATGGCAACAATACAATACGTGCCTTGCTGCCCCTGCTATCACTGGGAAAGGACACCGCAAGATTGAACCCAAAGCTAAGCACTTCTCCCATTGCAAGAACTACTAATCTAGTTTGCCAAACCAAAAAGGATAATTCGAAGAGACTTGCAAAGATAACTCAATCATACATAAAAGAATTCAAAGAAGATTCAAATATTTTCCATAGATAATACTAGATCATAAACCCACAATTCATCGGTCTCAACAAACACACCGCAAAAAGAAGATTACATCAAATAGATCTCCACGGGAGAGGGGGAGAACATTGTATTGAGATCCAAAAAGAGAGAAGAAGCCATCTAGCTACTAGCTATGGACCCGAAGGTCTTAAGTAAACTACTCACACTTCATCGGAGGGGCTATGGTGTTGATGTAGAAGCCCTCCGTGGTGGATGCCCCCTCCGGCGGAGCTCCGGAACAGGCCCCAAGATGGGATCTCGTGGATGCAGAAGGTTACGGCAATGGAATTAGGTTTTTGGCTCCTTTTCTGATCGTTCGAGGATACATAGGTATATATAGGAGGAAGGAGTACGTCGGTGGAGCAACAGGGGGCCCACGAGGAAGGGGGCGCGCCCAGGGGGCGCGCCCTCCACCCTCGTGACCGCCTCTGGCACTTCTTGGAGTAGGGTACAAGTCTCCTAGATCACGTTCGGTGAGAAAATCACGTTCCCGATGGTTTTATTCCGTTTGGACTCCGTTTGATATTCTGTTTCTTCGAAACACTGAAATAGGCAAAAAAATAGCAATTCTGGGCTGGGCCTCCGGTTAATAGGTTAGTCCCAAAAATAATATAAAAGTGGAAAATAAAGCCCAATATAGTCCAAAACAGTAGATAAAGTAGCATGGAGCAATCAAAAATTGTAGATACGTTGGAGACGTATCAGATATGGTGCGATCTATGATGTCTCTTACTGATTTACCGCTATCGTTTTGGGGTTATGCTTTAGAGACGGCTGCATTCACTTTAAATAGGGCACCATAAAAATCCGTTGAGACGACGCCTTATGAACTGTGGTTTGGCAAGAAATCAAAGTTGTTGTTTCTTAAAGTTTGGGGCTGCGATGCTTATGTGAAAAAGCTTCAACCTGATAAGCTCGAACCCAAATCCGAGAAGTGTGTCTTCATAGGATACCCAAAGGAAACTATTTGGTACACCTTATATCACAGATCCGAAGGCAAGATATTCATTGCTAAGAATGGATCCTTTCTAGAGAAGGAGTTTCTCTCGAAAGAAGTGAGTGGGAGGAAAGTAGAACTTGATGAGGTAATTGTACCTTCTCCCGAATTGGAAAGTAGTTCATCACAGAAATTAGTTCCAGTAATTCCTACACCAATTAGTGAGGAAGCTGATGATGATGATCATGAAACTTTGAATCAAGTTACTACTGAACCTCGTAGGTCTTCTAGAGTATGGTCCGCACCAGAGTGGTACGGTAATCCTGTTCTGGAAGTCATGTTACTAGACCATGATGAACCTACAAACTATGAGAAAGCGATGATGAGCCCAGATTCCACGACATGGCTTGAGGCCATGAAATCTGAGATGGGATCCATGTATGAGAACAAAGTGTGGACTTTGATGGATTGGCCCGATGATCGGCAAGCCATAGAAAATAAATGGATCTTCAAGAAGAAGACTAACGCTGACAGTAATGTTACTGTCTACAAAGCTCGACTTGTTGCGAAAGGTTTTTGACAAGTTCAAGGAGTTGACTACGATGAGACTTTCTCACCCGTAGCGATGCTTAAGTCTGTCCGAATCATGCTAGCAATTGCCGCATTTTATGATTATGAAATTTGGCAGATGGATGTCAAAACTGCATTCCTGAATGGATTTCTGCAAGAAGAGTTGTATATGATGCAACTAGAAGGTTTTGTCGATCCAAAGGGTGCTAACAAAGTGTGCAAGCTCCAGCGATCCATTTATGGACTGGTGCAAGCCTCTCAGAGTTGGAATAAACGCTTTGATAGTGTGATCAAAGCATGTGGTTTTATACAGACTTTTGGAGAAGCTTGTATTTACAAGAAAGTGTGTGGGAGCTCTGTAGCATTTCTAATATTATATGTGGATGACATATTGTTGATTGGAAATGATATAGAATTTCTGGATAGCATAAAGGGATACTTGAATAAGAGTTTTTCAATTAAAGACCTTGGTGAAGCTGCTTACATATTGGCATCAAGATCTATAGAGATAGATCAAGATGCTTAATTGGACTTTCACAAAGCACATACCTTGATAAAGTTTTGAAGAAGTTCAAATTGGATCAATCAAAGAAAGGGTTTTTTGCCTGTGTTACAAGGTGTGAAGTTGAGTCAGACTCAATGCCCGACCACTGCAGAAGATAGAGAGAAAATGAAAGTCATTCCCTATGCTTCACCCATAGGTTCTATCATATATGCAATGCAGTGTACCAGACCTGATGTGTGCCTTGCTATAAGTATAGCAGCGAGGTACCAAAGTAATCCAGGAGTGGAGCATTGGATAGCGGTCAAGAACATCCTAAAATACCTTAAAAGGACAAAGGATATGTTTCTCGTTTATGGGGGTGACAAAGATCTTGCCGTAAATTGTTATGTTGACGCAAGCTTTGACACTGATCCGGATGACTCTAAGTCACAAACCAGATATGTATTTTTATTGAATGGTGGAGCTGTCAGTTGGTGCAGTTCCAAGCAGAGTGTCGTGGCGGGATCTACGTGTGAAGTGGAGTAGATAGTTGCTTCAGAAGCAGCAAATAAAGGATTCTGGATGAAGGAGTTCATATCCGATCTAGGTGTCATACCTAGTGCATCGGGTCCAATGAAAATCTTTTGTGAGAATACTGGTGCAATTGCCTTGGCAAAGGAATCCAGATTTCGCAAGAGAACCAAACACATCAAGAGACACTTCAATTCCATCCAGCATCAAGTCGCGGAGGGAGACAAAGATTTTCAAGATACATACGGATCTGAATGTTGCAGACCCATTGACTAAGCATCTTCCACGAGCAAAACATGATCAGCACCAAGACTCCATGGGTGTTAGAATCATTACTGTGTAATCTAGATTATTGACTCTAGTGCAAGTGGGAGACTGAAGGAAATATGCCCTAGAGGCAATAATAAAGTTGTTATTGATATTTCCCTATATCATGATAAATGTTTATTATTCATGCTAGAATTGTATTAACCGGAAACTTAGTACATGTGTGAATACATAGACAAAACATAGTGTCCCTAGTATGACTCTACTTGACTAGCTCGTTAATCAAAGATGGTTATGTTTCCTAACCATAGACATGTGTTGTCATTTGATAAATGGGATCACATCATTAGGAGAATGATGTGATGGACAAGACCCATCCGTTAGCTTAGCATTATGATCGTTATAGTTTCATTGCTACTGCTTTCTTCATGACTTATACATGTTCCTCAGACTATGAGATTATGCAACTCCCAAATACCGGAGGAATGCCTTGTGTGCTATCAAACGTCACAATGTAACTGGGTGATTATAAATATGCTCTACAGGTGTCTCCGAAGGTGTTTGTTGGGTTGGCATAGATCGAGATTAGGATTTGTCACTCCGTGCATCGGAGAGGTATCTCTGGGCCCTCTCGGTAATGCTCATCACTATAAGACTTGCAAGCAATGTGACTAATGAGTTAGTTGTGGGATGAAGGATTACGGAACGAGTAAAGAGACTTTCCGGTAACGAGATTGAACTAGGTATGATGATACCGATGATCAAATCTCGGGCAAGTAACATACCGATGACAAAGGGAACAACGTATGTTGTTATGCGGTTTGACCGATAAAGATCTTCGAAGAATATGCAGGAGCCAATATGAGCATCCAGGTTCCGCTATTGGTTATTTATCACAGATGTGTCTCGGTCATGTCTACATAGTTCTCGAACCCGTAGGGTCCGCACGCTTAACATTCAATGACGATTTGTATTATGAGTTATGTGTTTTGATGACCGAAGTTTGTTTGGAGTCCCGGATGAGATCACGGACGTGACGAGGAGTCTCGAAATGGTCGAGACATAAAGATTGATATATTGTAAGGCTATATTCGGACATAGGGATGGTTCCGGAGAAGTTCCTGTATTTTCTGGAGTACCGGGAGGTTACCGGAACCCCCCGGAGAGTTGATGGGCCTTAGTGGGAAGGAGAGGCAGTGGCCAGGAGGTGCCCCCCCCCCAAGCCCAGTCTGAATTGGACAAGGGGTTGGGGGCGCCCCCCCCCCCCCCCCCTCTCCCTTCCTTCCCGCTTCTCCTTTAGGTGGAAACCTACTAGGACTTGGAGTCCTAGTAGGATTCCCCTTCTCCCGGCGCGCCTAGCTTGGCTGGACGGCCTCCCCCTCCCTTCTTTATATATGGGCGCAGGGGGCACCCTAGAACACACCAAGTTTTGCTTTAGCCGTGTGCGGTGTCCCCTCCACAGTTACACACCTCGATCATATCGTCGTAGTGCTTAGGCGAAGCCCTGTGCCGGTAACATCATCATCACCGACGCCACGCCGTCGTGCTAACGAAACTCACCCTCGTCATCAACTAGATCAAGAGCATGAGGGACGTCATCGAGCTGGACGTGTGCTGAACGCGGAGCTGCCGTATGTTCGGTACTTGGATCGGTTGGATCGCGAAGACGTTCGACTACATCAACCTCGTTACTGAACGCTTCCGCTTTTGGTCTATGAGGGTACATGGACACACTCTCCCCTGTCGTTGCTATGCATCTCCTAGATAGATCTTGCACGATCGTAGGATTTTTTTTGAAATTACTGCATTCCCAACACCTTCCCCACTCGAAGGAGGAACCTGTGCTGTCGAGGGCATCGGGAGCTCGGGAGCGGACGGCTAATGGGGTCCGGATGGTTCAGACTCCCTTCCTGCACCGGCCAGGAGGGATGCGCCCCCTGGTCTTCGGCAACCGAGGTGTCAACCTCGTCCATGATGGTGTCGACCTCCCCCTCTGTGTTCGGAGGAGGATGGGTCCTTCGGGACCGCACCTCCCCTATATCTTCAGGGATTAGGGGAGGCACGGAGCGTGATGCAAACCCGTTGTCCACCAGTCCGACGGGCGGAGACATCCCCTCCGAGGTTTGCTCAGTGGGGCGGTCACATGGAGGGCTGCAATTCTGAAGAGTTAACCTCCGACCAGAATGAATTACTAAAAAAAAGGTAGCTAAAAATACCAGCTCCATACCTGCCGGTCGGGGGCTTGACCCTGGGTTCCTTCTTCGGAACCTCTTCGGATGCTTCGGACTCCTCGTCCGAGCTGTCAGGCAAGACCAGTTTTGGCCGACAGTGCCTCTTCAGGGCCTTTGGGGGTTGAAACTCTTTGACATCCTCAAAGGCCGCCTCTTCTTGTAATGGGAGGAGGCGCTTTCCTCCTCGTCCTCATCCTCGTCCCCATCCTATGCGGACGGGGTTGCATTGTCTCTGGACCGGTTGTCCAGACGAGCCCGCGGTGAAGGCCCTCCCTGGCCTCCGGTACCTCCTTCTTCTTGCCCTTCTTATCATGCACCTTGTAAGGCACCACAACCAACAACTTCTTTAGCTACTCTGATCGGGGCTCTTCAGGCAGCGGCGCCGGGCCACTGATCTTCTTGGCCTTGGTGATCCAGCCCTGCAAAATCCGCATAGAGGTTCAGACCGAATCGTACACGGTGTGAATATCCAAACACATGTTAAAGATGAATGCTTCTCACCTCCCTTGGAGGTTTCACGACATCAAGGCCGATGTCCTTCCCCTTGGTCGGCCACTCCTCTTGAGGCTTGAATAACGGACCCCATATTTTATTATGGGTTGTGCCGAAGAGGTGCTGCACGGTGGCCGGATCCTCGAGCTCATGCTCCCACATTGGCTTGGCCCTCTCCTAACAAGGGAGGAGTCAACGGTTGAGCATGATCTGGACTATGTCAACCAGCTTTGTGTCGGTTGAGGGAGTCCTGGATTAGGGGGTCCTCGGACAGCCGGACTATATACTTTGGCCGGACTATTGGACTATGAAGATACAAGACTGAAGACTTCGTCTCGTGTCCGGGTGGGACTCTCCTTTGCGTGGAAGGCAAACTTGGCAATTCGGCTATGTAGATATCCTTCTTTGTAACCGACTCTGTGTAATCCTATCCCCCTCCGGTGTCTATATAAACCAGAGGGTTTAGTCCGTAGGACAAGAACAATCATAATCATAGGCTAGCTTCTAGGGTTTAGCCTCTACGATCTCGTGGTAGATCAACTCTTGTAATACTCATATCATCAAGATCAATCAAGCAGGAAGTAGGGTATTACATCCAATGAGAGGGCTCGAACCTGGGTAAACATTGTGTCCCCCGCCTCCTGTTACCATTAGCCTTAGACGCATAGTTCGGGACCCCCTACCCGAGATCCGCCAGTTTTAACACCAACATTGGTGCTTTCATTGAGAGTTCCACTGTGTCGTCATGATAAGGCTTGATGGATCCTTCAATCGTCTGCAATGATGCGATCCAGGGTGAGGTTTTCCTCCCTGGACAAATCTTCATATTCGGCGGCTTCGTACTGCGGGCCAACTCGCTTCGCCATCTGGAGCAGATCGATAGCTACGCCCCTGGCCATCAAGTCAGGTTTGGAAGATTGAACTATACTGCCGACATCCACGGAGACTTGATCTTCGACGGATTCGAGCCCATGCCAGGTGCGCCGAATAGTCACGACGAGCATGACCTAGATCTGCCATCGGACGGTGTTCGGGAGATCACACCTACGGCTGCCCCGGCTCTTAATTCAGAGCAGATCATGCCATCCGAGGACGGGTGGGTGGACCCCGCCATGGAGGCCACACACTCATCGGCGCTAGAGCCAAACACAGTCTTCACCTCCAAAGAGGTCTGTGTCATCGGACCCTCGGACTCGTCTCCAGCCATAGGTTCCGAACCGCGTGCATCCGTGCCTATCGAATCTGATTGGGCACCGATCATGGAGTTTACCTCTGCAGATATCTTTCAGCACTCGCCCTTGGGCGACATGCTAAATTCATTAAGGTCTCTCTCTCTGTTAGGGGACTCTTGGCTGAACTATGTTCGGCTCGAGTGGGAAGCAGACAACAAAGAAATTCGTTTCCCACCCACCACCCACTTGGTAGCCACTGTCGATGACCTAACCGACATGCTCGATTTTGACTCTGAAGACATCGATGGTATGGACGACGATGCTGGAGAAGAACAGGAACCACCACCCACAGGGCACTGGACAGCCACCTCATCATATGATATATACATGGTGGACACCCCCAAAGAAAGCAATGGCAATGAGGCAACGGAGGATAATCCCCTTGAGAAGCAATCTAAGTACCGGCATCATAGGCGCCGCTCTAAGCCCCGCCATAGCAAAAATAGCGATACCGGCACAAGAGATGATAGCAATCCGGATGGTGCCGAAGACGAAAACAATCCCGCCCAGCCAGGCTTCAAGCAGGCCGAACGGGAGGATGGGCAAGTTAGCCCTAAGGAACAGGCAACGGATGGAGAATCAGAGGATGACAATTACATGCCCCTCTCCGAAGACGAAGTGAGCCTTGGCGACGAAGAATTCATCGTGCCAGAGGATCCCGTCGAGCAGGAGCGCTTCAAGCGCCGGCTTGTAGCCACTGCAAAAAGCCTGAAGAAAAAGTAGCAGCAGCTTCAAGCTGATCAAGATCTGCTAACTGATAAATGGATCGAGGTCCTGGCTGCTGAGGAATACGGACTCGAGCGCCCAACCAAAAGTTACCCAAAGCGCAGATTGCTACCTCAACTCGAGGAGGAGGCATTAAAGACCACACTACCAGTGCACGATGTGGCTGACCGGCCACCTTGTGGCCGAGACAAAGCGGTGTATCAGCCCGAAGTCGAGCCTGCACCCCGCAGCCAGACAAGCAAAAACACAAAGGCCGGGGGCTCCACGCATGACCTGCAAAACAAATTGAAAAGCAAAGCTGGACAGTCAAGATCGATCTACGGATCACGGGAGCGCGCCCCAACGCATGACGATGACCGTCACACCGTATATACTAACAAATCCGGCCGGACTGAATACAATGTAGCCCGACATAGAGGCACCGCACACCCCCTATGCTTCACTGATGAAGTAATGGATCATGAATTCCCAGAAGGGTTTAAACCCATGAACATTGAATCATCTGATGGTACTACAGACCCCGTGGTATGGATAGAAGATTTCTTCCTCCACATTTGCATGGCCCGTGGAGATGATCTACACGCCATCAAGTACCTCCCACTAAAACTCAAGGGACCGGCTCGGCATTGGCTGAATAGCTTGCCGACAAACTCCATCGGAAGTTGGGAGAACCTGGCAGACGCATTCCTGGATAACTTCCAAGGCACTTATGTGCGACCACCGGATGCTGATGATTTAAGTCACATAACCCAATAGCCCGGAGAGTCAGCCAGGAAATTCTGGACTCGGTTCCTAACTAAAAAGAACAAAATTTTCGATTGTCCGAATGCGAAAGCCCTAGCGGCCTTTAAGCATAACATCCGTGACGAGTGGCTTGCCCGACACCTCGGCTAAGAAAAGCCAAAGTCCATGGCAGCCCTCACGACACTCATGACCCACTTTTGTGTGGGCGGGGATAGCTGGTTGGCCCGTAGCAACAACACATCAAGCAATCCTGGCACATCAGAGGCCAGAGATAGCAACGGCAAGCCCTGACACAACAAACACAAGCGTTGCAAATATGGTGATAACGCTGAAGATACGGCAGTCAACGCCGTATTCAGTGCCTCTAAGTCCGGTCAGCGAAAAAAGCCATTCAAAAATAACAATTTGGGCCCGTCCAGTCTGGACCGCATACTCGACCGTCCATGCCAAATTCATGGCACCCCAGGAACACCAGCCAATCATACTAACAGAGAATGCTGGGTCTTCAAACAAGCCGGCAGGTCAAGTGCCAAAAACAAGGAGAGGGAGCCTCAAAGCGACGGCGACGACGAGGAGCCCCGATCACCGAATACAGGAGGGCAAAAGAAATTTCCTCCGCAAATCAAAACGGTGAACATGATAAACGCCACCCACATTCCCAAGCTGGAATGGATGCGCACCCTTAGGGATGTTGACTTAATGGAACCAGTCGCCCCACAATATAAACTATGGCCGATCACCTTCGACCGCATGGATCGTCCGGTTAATACTAATGAGGTCAACTCAGTCGCACTAGTCCTCGACCCAATAATTGACGGGTTCCACCTCACTCGAGTCCTTATGGACGGGGGCAGCAGTCTAAACCTGTTGTATCAGGACATAGTGCGCAAGATGGGTATCAATCTTTCGATGATCAAGCCCACTCAAACCACCTTTAAAGGTATTATACCAGGTGTGGAGGCCCGTTGTACAGGATCCATCGCTCTCGAGGTAGTCTTCAGATCACCGGACAATTACCGTACCGAAGAGTTAATCTTCGACATCGTCCCCTTTCGCAGTGATTATCAGGCACTGCTCGGACGAATCGCGTTTGCTCGATTCAATGCGGTGCCACATTATGCCTACCGTAAGCTCAAGGTGCCCGGTCCACGCGGCGTCATCACGGTTAATGGCAAGGTCGAACTCCCCCTCGGTGCCGAAGAGTATACCGTTGCTTTAACAGCAGAAGCAACGAGTGGCACCTTTCAATCGAACCTTGATTCGACGACCCAGCTCCCGGACACCCCCAAAGGAGTCTGAACTACTTCGTGGGAGAATAGCCCGGCTTGTCCGGAGCTCAATTAAACTCTCCGGCAAAACTTAGGATAAGCCACATACTGCGGCTCAACCGCTCGGTGGCACACAAACATTTATTGCATTTTCTTTACAGGTTCACCTTCGCACAGGCCAGGACTGGAGACATGGAAACAACTCGAACGCACAAGGGAATCCTTAGATATTCCCCACGATGACCATCCAACTACACTCTGGATCCGCACACAGCTTCTTCCTGCCTGGTATCCGCAGGTTCCGCAGTCATATTTCTTTTTATCACATTACCTATACTCATACGCATCGACGTACCAGTCAAATACAACATGTGGATTTATATGACGCTTATCTGCTGTTATTTCTTATTGAAACCTTTTTGTCAAATGGCATCTGTACACTGCGATATGCCTTAATATGCCAGGGGCTTCATTGTACCCATAATACGGCAATAAAAGTCTGAACACCTTCATGGTAGTTCGGCACCCCGAACTTATAGCATTATATGCATCAGCTCCGAATCATGTCTTGGGTCAATAGTTGGGTTTGCCCGGCTCCCATGTTTTGCTGCCTTACGTTCCACTATATCGGCTAAGGCGGCACAAGGAGAACTACTGCGATTGTGTCCCAGTTCTTCCGGACGAGCACCTCGGTAGAGAAAGCCGAAAACTGACTGTCATGATACGGCGAGAGCTGGTCACCTGTTCGAGAGGTTGTAAAATCTTTAAGGATTTCTTCCGCATAATGCCATAACCAATGCAGCGTGTGATGGATCGGCTTTTCTTCTGATCAGGTGCTTATAGAGCCCCTCGTGCGGTCTTCCGAATACCAGGGGCTGCGCCTACCTTCATTTTGTCAAGCTCCTATGGCTAAGTGAGAGTGATAAAGCCCTATAGTCCGATTTCCTAGTTTGTTGTGCTGAACACCTCCTTCAAGGACCCAAAACTGGGATAAAGATTGCTTAGGTTTATCCTGAACACCCCCGTACTTCCTACGTGGGGGCAAAAGCCGACGACTGGCCAACTCTCGGGGATGCCCCGGGAAGGCATCCCCTCTTTCGTATTCGTTCATTGGTAACTTTACTTGGAGCTATATTTTTATTCGCCACATGATATGTGTTTTGCTTGGAGTGTCGTGTATTATATTAGTCTTTGCTTTTTAGTTTACCACAATCATCCTTGTTGTACACACCTTTTGGCAGAAGCCTACTTGATTAGAATTTGCTAGAATACTCTATGTGCTTCACTTATATCTTTTGAGCTTGATAGTTTTGCTCTAGTGCTTCACTTATATCTTTTAGAGCACGGTGGTGTCTTAATTTTGAAGAAATTACTAGTCTCTCATGCTTCACTTATATCTTTTTGAGAGTCTTTTAGAACAGCATGGTACTTGCTATGGTTTTAAAGTTGGTCCTAGAATGATGAGCATCCAAGTTGGGTATAATAAAAACTATCATAGAAAGTGAATTGGATGCTATGATCAATTTGATGCTTGATAATTGTTTTGAGACATGGAGGTAGTGATATTAAAGTCATGTTAGTTGGGTGATTATGGATTTAAAGAATTCTTGTGTTGAAGTTTGTGATTCCCGTAGCATGCATGTACGGTGAACCGCTTTGTGATGAAGTTGGAGCACAATTTTATTTATTGATTGCCTTCCTTATGAGTGGCGGTCGGGGACGAGCGATGGTCTTTTCCTACCAATCTATCCCCCTAGGAGCATGTGCGTAGTATTTTGGTTTTTGATGACTTCTAGATTTTTGCAACAAGTACATGAGTTCTTTTGACTAATGTTGAGTCCATGGATTATACGCACCCTTTCACCCTTCCATCATTGCTAGCATTTCTTGTGCCGCGCAACTTTCGCTGGTACCATACACCCACCATTTACCTTCCTCAAAACAGCCACCATACCTACCTATTATGGCATTTCCATAGCCATTCCGAGATATATTGCCATGCAACTTTCCACCGTTCCGTTCATATGACACGCATTACTTTTGTCATATTGCTTTTGCATGATCATGTAGTTGACATCGTATTTGTGGCTAGGCCACCTTCATAATTTACATACATGTCGCTCTTGATTCATTGCATATCCCGGTACACCGCTGGAAGCATTCATATAGAGTCATATCTTGTTCTAGCTTTGAGTTGTAATTCTTGAGTTGTAAATACATAAAAGTGTGATGATCTTCATTATTAGAGCATTGTCCTAGTGAGGAAAGGATGATGAAGACTATGATTCCCCCACAAGTCGGGATGAGACTTCGGACTTTACGAAAAGAACAACAAGAAAAAAAAGAAGAGAAAGGCCAAAAAAAGGGAAGGCCAAAGAAAAAAAGAAAAAAAAGAGAGAAAAAGAGAAAGAAAAAAATGAGAGAAAAAGAGAGAAGGGACAATGCTACTATCTCTTTTTCCATACTTGTGCTTCAAAATAGCACCATGATCTTCATGATAAAGAGTCTCATATGTTGTCACTTTCATATACTAGTGGGAATTTTTCATTATAGAACTTGGCTTGTATATTCCAATGACGGGCTTCCTCAAAGTGCCCTAGGTCTTCGTGGGCAAGCGAGTGGGATGCACACCCACTTAGTTTCTTTTGTTGAGCTTTCATATATTTATAGCTCTAGTGCATCCGTTGCTTGGCAATCCCTACTCACTCACATTCATATCTATTAATGGGCATCTCCATAGCCCGTTGATACGCCTAGTTGATGTGAGACTATCTTCTCCTTTTTGTCTTCTCCACAACCACCATTCTATTCCACATATAGTGCTATGTGTTGGGTTACGTAGTAATTTCAAAAAATTTCCTACACACATGCAAGATCATGGTGATGGCATAGCAACGAGAGAGGAGAGTATTGTCCACGTACCCTCATAGACCGTAAGCGGAAGCGTTATCACAACGCGGTTGATGTAGTCGTACGTCTTCACGACTCGACCGATCCAAGCACCGAATGTACGGCACCTCCGTGTTCAGCACACGTTCAGCTCGATGATGTTCCCCAGGCTCCAATCCAGCAAAGCGTCGGGGATGAGTTCCGTCAGCACGACGGCGTGGTGATGATGATGATGTTCTACCGGCGCAGGGCTTCGCCTAAACTCCGCGATGATATGACCGAGGTGGAATATGGTGGAGGGGGGCACCGCACACGGCTAAGGAACGATCCGTAGATCAACTTGTGTGTCCTAGGATGCCCCCCTGCCCCCGTATATAAAGGAGCAAGGGGGAGGCCGGCCGGCCCCTTGGGGCGCGCCAAGGAGGAGGAGTCCTCCTCCTAGTAGGAGTAGGACTCCCCCTTTCCTACTCCTACTAGGAGGGGGAAGGAAGGGGGAGAGGGGGGAAGGAAGGGGGAGAGGGGGGAAGGAAAGAGGGGGGCGCCGCCCCCCCCCTCCTAGTCCAATTCGGACCAGAGGGAGAGGGGGCACACGGGCCATCCTGGCCGCCCCTCTCTCTTCCCACCAAGGCCCATGTGGCCCATTAACTCTCCCGGGTGGGTTCCGGTAACCCTCCGGCACTCCGATTTCTCCGAAATCACCCGGAACACTTCCGGTGTCCGAATATAGTCGTCCAATATATCAATCTTTATGTCTCGACCATTTCGAGACTCCTCGTCATGTCCGTGATCACATCCGGGACTCCGAACAAACTTTGGTACATCAAAACTTATAAACTCATAATAAAACTGTCATCGTAACGTTAAGCGTGCGGACCCTACGGGTTCGAGAACTATGTAGACATGACCTAGAACTATTCTCGGTCAATAACCAATAGTGGAACCTGGATGTTCATATTGGTTCCTACATATTCTACGAAGATCTTTATCGGTCAAACCGCATAACAACATACGTTGTTCCCTTTGTCATCGGTATGTTACTTGCCCGAGATTCGATCGTCGGTATTCAATACCTAGTTCAATCTCGTTACTGGCAAGTATCTTTACTCGTTCTGTAATACATCATTTCATAACTAACTCATTAGTTACAATGCTTGCAAGGCTTAAGTGATGAGTATTACCGAGATGGCCCAGAGATACCTCTCCGACAATCGGAGTGACAAAACCTAATCTCGAATTATGCCAACTCAACATGTACCTTTGGAGACACCTGTAGAGAACCTTTATAATCACCCAATTACGTTTGACGTTTGGTAGCACACAAAGTGTTCCTCCGGTAAACGGGGGTTGCACAATCTCATAGTTGTAGGAACTTTGTATAAGTCATGAAGAAAGCAATAGCAACATACTAAACGATCAAGTGCTAAGCTAACGGAATGGGTCAAGTCAATCACAACATTCTCCTAATGATGTGATCCCATTAATCAAATGACAACACATGTCTATGATTAGGAAACATAACCATCTTTGATTAATGAGCTAGTCAAGTAGAGGCATACTAGTGACACTATGTTTGTCTATGTATTCACACATGTATCATGTTTCCGGTTAATACAATTCTAGCATGAATAATAAACATTTATCATGATATGAGGAAATAAATAATAACTTTATTATTGCCTCTAGGGCATATTTCCTTCAGTCTCCCACTTGCACTAGAGTCAATAATCTAGATTACATAGTAATGATTCTAACACCCATGGAGTCTTGGTGCTGATCATGTTTTGCTCGTGAGAGAGGCTTAGTCAACGGGTCTGCAATATTCAGATCCGTATGTATTTTGCAAATCTCTATGTCTCCCACTTGGACTTGGTCCCGAATGGAATTGAAGCGTCTCTTGATGTGCTTGGTCCTCTTGTAAAATCTGGATTCCTTTGCCAAGGCAATTGCACCAGTATTGTCACAGAAGATCTTCATTGGTCCCGATGCACTAGGTATAACACCTAGATCGGAAATGAACTCCTTCATCCAGACTCCTTCATTTGCTGCTTCCGAAGCAGCTATGTACTCCGCTGCACATGTAGATCCCGCCATGACGCTTTGTTTAGAACTGCACCAACTTACAGCTCCACCGTTTAACAAAAATACGTATCCGGTTTGCGATTTAGAATCGTCCGGATCAGTGTCAAAGCTTGCATCGACGTAACCATTTACGACTAGCTCTTTATCACCTCCATATACGAGAAACATATCCTTAGTCCTTTTCAGGTATTTCAGGATGTTCTTGACCGCCGTCCAGTGACCCACTCCTGGATTACTTTGGTACCTCCCTACAAAACTAATAGCAAGGCACACATAAGGTCTAGTACACAGCATTGCATACATGATAGAGCCTATGGCTGAAGCATAGGGAATTCCTTTCATTTTCTCTCTATCTTCTGCAGTGGTCGGGCATTGAGTCTGACTCAACTTTATACCTTGTAATACAGGCAAGAACCCTTTCTTCGCCTGATCCATATTGAACTTTTTCAACACTTTATCAAGGTACGTGCATTGTGAAAGTCTAATCAAGCGTCTTGATCTATCTCTATAGATCTTAATGCCCAATATGTAAGCAGCTTCACCGAGGTCTTTCATTGAAAACTTTTATTCAAGTATCCTTTTATGCCATTCAGAAATACTATATCATTCCCAATCAACAATATGTCATCCACATATAATATTAGAAATGCTAGAGAGCTCCCACTCACTTTCTTGTAAATACAGGCTTCTCCAAAAGTCTGTATAAAACCATATGCCTTGATCACACTATCAAAGCATTTATTCCAACTCCAAGAGGCTTGCACCAGACCATAGATTGATCGCTGGAGCTTGCACACTTTGTTAGCTCCCTTAGGATCGACAAAACCTTCCGGTTGCATCATATATAACTCTTCTTCCAGAAATCCATTCAGAAATGCGGTTTTGACATCCATCTGCCAAATTTCATAATCATAAAATGCGGCAATCACTAACATGATTCGGACAGACTTAAGCATCTTATGGGTGAGAAAGTCTCATTGTAGTCAACCCCTTGAACTTGTCGAAAACCTTTCGCAACAAGTCGAGCTTTATAGACAGTTACATTACCGTCAGCGTCAGTCTTCTTCTTAAAGATCCATTTATTCTATGGCTTGCCGATCATCGGGCAAGTCAACCAAAGTCCATACTTTGTTTTCATACATGGATCCCATCTCAGATTTCATGGCTTCTAGCCATTTTGCGAAATCTGGGCTCATCATCGCTTCCTCATAGTTCGTAGGTTCATCATGGTCAAGTAACATGACTTCCAGAATAGGATTACCGTACCACTCTGGTGCAGATTTTATTCTGGTAGACCTACGAGGTTCACTAGAAACTTGATCTGAAGTTTCATGATCAATATCATTATCTTCCTCACTAATTGGTGTAGATGTCACAGGAACTGATTTCTGTGATGAACTTCTTTCCAATGAGGGAGCAGACATAGTTATCTCATCAAGTTCTACTTTCCTCCCACTCACTTCTTTCGAGAGAAACTCTTTTCTAGAAAGGATCCATTCTTAGCAACGAATGTCTTGCCTTCGGATCTGTGATAGAAGGTGTACCCAATAGTCTCTTTTGGGTATCCTATGAAGACACGTTTCTCCGATTTGGGTTCGAGCTTATCTGGTTGAAGTTTCTTCACATAAGCATCGCAGCCCCAAACTTCAAGAAACAACAACTTTGGTTTCTTGCCAAACCATAGTTCATAAGGCATCGTCTCAACGGATTTTGATGGTGCCCTATTCAATGTGAATGCAGTCGTCTCTAAAGCATAACCCCAAAACGATAGCGGTAAATCAGTAAGAGACATCATAGATCGCACCATATCTAGTAAAGTACGATTACGACGTTCGGACACACCATTACGTTGTGGTGTTCCGGGTGGCGTGAGTTGCGAAACTATTCCGCATTGTTTCAAATGTAAACCAAACTCGTAACTCAAGTATTCTCCTCCACGATCAGATCGTAGAAACTTAATTTTCTTGTTACAATGATTTTCCACTTCACTCTAAAATTCTTTGAACTTTTCAAATGTTTCAGACTTGTGTTTCATTAAGTAGATATACCCATATCTGCTCAAATCATCTGTGAAGGTGAGAAAATAACGATATCCGCCACGAGCTTCAATATTCATCGGTCCACATACATATGTATGTATGATTTCCAACAAATTTGTTGCTCTCTCCATAGTACCGGAGAACGGTGTTTTAGTCATCTTGCCCATGAGGCACGGTTCGCAAGTACCAAGTGATTCATAATCAAGTGATTCCAAAAGTCCATCAGTATGGAGTTTCTTCATGCGCTTTACACCGATATGACCTAAACGGCAGTGCCACAAATAAGTTGCACTATCATTATCAACTCTGCATCTTTTGGTTTGGACATTATGAATATGTGTATCACTACTATCGAGATTTAATAAAAATAGACCACTCTTCAAGGGTGCATGACCATAAAAGATATTACTCATATAAATAGAACAACCATTATTCTCTGATTTAAATGAATAACCATCTCGCATCAAACAAGATCTAGATATAATGTTCATGCTCAACGCTGGCACCAAATAACAATTATTTAGGTCTAAGACTAATTCCGAAGGTAGATGTAGAGGTAGCGTGCCAACTGCAATCACATCGACTTTGGAACCGTTTCCCACGCGCATCGTCACCTCGTCTTTGGCTAGTGCTCGCTTATTCCGTACCTGTTTCGAGTTGCAAATATTAGCAACAGAACCAGTATCAAATACCCAGGTGCTACTACGAGCTCTAGTTAGGTACATCAATAACATGTATATCACATATACCTTTGTTCACTTTGCCATCCTTCTTATCCGCCAAATACTTGGGGCAGTTTCGCTTCCAGTGACCAGTTTGCTTGCAGTAGAAGCACTCAGTTTCAGGCTTAGGTCCAGACTTGGGTTTCTTCTCTTGAGCAGCAACTTGTTTGCTGTTCTTCTTGAAGTTCCCCTTCTTCTTCCCTTTGCCCTTTTTCTTGAAACTAGTGGTCTTGTTGACCATCAACACTTGATGATCCTTCTTGATTTCTACCTCCGCAGCCTTTAGCATTGCGAAGAGCTCGGGAATTGTCTTGTTCATCCCTTGCATATTATAGTTCATCACGAAGCTCTTGTAGCTTGGTGGCAGTGATTGGAGAATTCTGTCAATGACGCTATCATCCGGAAGATTAACTCCCAGTTGAATCAAGTGATTATTATACCCAGACATTTTGAGTATATGCTCACTAACAGAACTATTCTCCTCCATCTTGCAGCTGTAGAACTTATTGGAGACTTCATATCTCTCAATCCGGGCATTTGCTTGAAATATTAACTTCAACTCTTGGAACATCTCATATGCTCCATGACGTTCAAAACGTCGTTGAAGACCCGGTTCTAAGCCGTAAAGCATGGCACACTGAACTATAGAGTAGTCATCAGCTTTGCTCTGCCAGACGTTCACAACATCTGGTGTTGCTCCTGCAGCAGGTCTGGCACCCAGCGGTGCTTCCAGGACGTAATTCTTCTGTGCAGCAATGAGGATAATCCTCAAGTTATGGACCCTGTCCGTGTAATTGCTACCATCATCTTTCAACTTTGCTTTCTCAAGGAACGCATTAAAATTCAACGAAACAACAGCACGAGCCATCTATCTACAACAAACATAGACAAGCAAAATACTATCAGGTACTAAGTTCATGATAAATTTAAGTTCAATTAATCATATTACTTAAGAACTCCCACTTAGATAGATATCTCTCTAGTCATCTAAGTGATTACGTGATCCAAATCAACTAAACCATAACCGATCATCACGTGAGATGGAGTAGTTTTCAATGGTGAACATCACTATGTTGATCATATCTACTATATGATTCACGCTCGACCTTTCGGTCTCTGTGTTCCGAGGCCATATCTGCATATGCTAGGCTCGTCAAGTATAACCTGAATATTCTGCGTGTGCAAAACTGGCTTGCACCCATTGTAGATGGACGTAGAGCTTATCACACCCGATCATCACGTGGTGTTTGGGCACGACGAACTTTGGCAACGGTGCATATTCAGGGAGAACACTTATTGATAATTTTAGTGAGAGATCATCTTAAAATGCTACCGTCAATCAAAGCAAGATAAGATGCATAAAGGATAAACATCACATGCAATCAATATAAGTGATATGATATGGCCATCATCATCTTGTGCTTGTGATCTCCATCTCCGAAGCACCGCCGTGATCACCATCGTCACCGGCACGACACCTTGATCTCCATTGTAGCATCATTGTCGTTTACGCCATCTATTGCTTCTACGACTATCGCTACCACTTAGTGATAAAGTAAAGCAATTACAGGGCATTTGCATTTCATACAATAAAGCGACAACCATATGGCTCCTGCCAGTTGCCGATAACTTCGGTTACAAAACATGATCATCTCATACAATAAATATAGCATCACGTCTTGACCATATCACATCACAACATGCCCTGCAAAAACAAGTTAGACGTCCTCTACTTTGTTGTTGCAAGTTTTACGTGGATGCTACGGGCTTAGCAAGAACCGTTCTTACCTACGCATCAAAACCACAATGATAGTTCATCAAGTTAGTGCTGTTTTAACCTTCGCAAGGACCGGGCGTAGCCACACTCGGTTCAACTAAAGTTGGAGAAACTGACACCCGCTAGCCACCTGTGTGCAAAGCACGTCGGTAGAACCAGTCTCGCGTAAGCGTACGCGTAATGTCGGTCCGGGCCGCTTCATCCAACAATACCGCCGAACCAAAGAATGACATGCTGGTAAGCAGTATGACTTGTATCGCCCACAACTCATTTGTGTTCTACTCGTGCATATAACATCAACGCATAAAACCTAGGCTCGGATGCCACTGTTGGGTTACGTAGTAATTTCAAAAAAATTCCTACGCACATGCAAGATCATGGTGATGGCATAGCAATGAGAGAGGAGAGTATTGTCCACGTACCCTCATAGATCGTAAGCGGAAGCGTTATCACAACGCGGTTGATGTAGTCATACGTCTTCACGACTCGACCGATCCAAGCACCGAACGTACGGCACCTCCGTGTTCAGCACACGTTCAGCTCGATGACATTCCCCGGGCTCCAATCCAGCAAAGCGTCGGGGATGAGTTCCGTCAGCATGACGGCGTGGTGACGAGGATGATGTTCTACCGGTGCAGGGCTTCGCCTAAACTCCGCGATGATATGACCGAGGTGGAATATGGTGGAGGGGGGCACCGCACATGGCTAAGGAACGATCCGTAGATCAACTTGTGTGTCCTAGCGTGCCCCCCTGCCCCCGTATATAAAGGAGCAAGGGGGGAGGCCGGCTGGCCCCTTGGGGCGCGCCAAGGAGGAGGAGTCCTCCTCCTAGTAGGAGTAGGACTCCCCCTTTCCTACTCCTACTAGGAGGGGGAAGGAAGGGGGAGAGGGGGGAAGGAAAGAGGGGGGCGCCGCCCCCCCCTCCTAGTCCAATTTGGACTAGAGGGAGAGGGGGCGCGCGGCCCATCCTGGCTGCCCCTCTCTCTTCCCACCAAGGCACATGTGGCCCATTAACTCTCCCGGGGGGGTTCCGGTAACCCTCCGGCACACCGGTTTTCTCCGAAATCACCCGGAACACTTCCGGTGTCCGAATATAGTCGTCCAATATATCAATCTTTATGTCTCAACCATTTCGAGACTCCTCGTCATGTCTGTGATCACATCCGGGACTCCGAACAAACTTCAGTACATCAAAACTTATAAACTCATACTAAAACTGTCATCATAAGTGCGGACCCTACGGGTTCGAGAACTATGTAGACATGACCTAGAACTATTCTCGGTCAATAACCAATAGTGGATCCTGGATGTTCATATTGGTTCCTACATATTCTACAAAGATCTTTATCGGTCAAACCGCATAACAACATATGTTGTTCCCTTTGTCATCGGTATGTTACTTGCCCGAGATTTGGTCATCGGTATCCAATACCTAGTTCAATCTCGTTACCGGCAAGTCTCTTTACTCGTTCCGTAATACATCATTTCATAACTAACTCATTAGTTACAATGCTTGCAAGGCTTAAGTGATGAGTATTACCGAGATGGCCCAGAGATACCTCTCCGACAATCGGAGTGACAAAACCTAATCTCGAATTATGCCAACTCAACATGTACCTTTGGAGACACCTGTAGAGCACCTTTATAATCACCCAACTACGTTGTGACGTTTGGTAGCACACAAAGTGTTCCTCCGGTAAACGGGAGTTGCACAATCTCATAGTTGTAGGAACTTTGTATAAGTCATGAAGAAAGCAATAGCAACATACTAAACGATCAAGTGCTAAGCTAACGGAATGGGTCAAGTCAATCACAACATTCTCCTAATGATGTGATCCCATTAATCAAATGACAACACATGTCTATGATTAGGAAACATAACCATCTTTGATTAATGAGCTAGTCAAGTAGAGGCATACTAGTGACACTATGTTTGCCTATGTATTCACACATGTATCATGTTTCCGGTTAATACAATTCTAGCATGAATAATAAACATTTATCATGATATGAGGAAATAAATAATAACTTTATTATTACCTCTAGGGCATATTTCCTTCACTATGTCCATGGCTCACACTCGTGTATTGCGTGAAAGTTGAAAAAGTTTGAGATTATTATTGTATGAAACAATTGCTTGGCTTGTCATCGGGGTTGTGCATGATTAAATACTTTGTGTGATGAAGATAGAGCAACAGCCAGACTATATGATTTTGTAGGGATAACTTTCTTTGGCCATGTTTAAGACATGATTACTTTGATTAGTATGCTTGAAGTATTACTATTTCTTATGTCAATATGAACTTTTATTTTGTATCATTTGGATCTGAACATTCATGCCACAATAAAGAAAATTACATTGAGAACTATGCTAGGTAGCATTCCACATCAAAAATTCTCTTTTTATCATTTACCTACTCAAGGACGAGCAGGAATTAAGCTTGGGGATGCTTGATACGTCTCCAACGTATCTATAATTTTTGATTGTTCCATGCTATTATATTACCCCTTTTGGATGTTTATGGGCTTTATTTTACACATTTATATCATTTTTGGGACTAACCTACTAACCGGAGGCCCAGCCCATATTGCTGTTTTTTTCCTATTTCAGTATTTCGAAGAAAAGGAATATCAAACGGAGTCCAAACGGAATGAAACTTTCAGGAGCGTGATTTTTGGAACAAACGTGATCTAGAGGACTTGGAGTGCAAGTCAAGAAGCAGCCGATGCTCCCACGAGATAGGAGGGCGCCCCCTCCCCCGTATAGGACGTGCCCCCTGTCTCGTGGGCCCCTCGGGCGGCTACCGATGTACTTCTTCCTCCTATATAAGCCTACATACCCCGAAAACATCCACGGGGCAGACGAAACACAATTTCCACCACCGTAACCTTCTGTATCCACGAGATCTCATCTTGGAGCCTTCGCCGGCACTCTGCCGGAGGGGGAATCGACCATGGAGGGCTTCTACATCAACATCCTTGCCCCTCCGATGAGTTGTGAGTAGTTGACCACAGACCTACGGGTCCATAGTTATTAGCTAGATGGCTTCTTCTCTCTTTTTGGATCTCAATACAATGTTCTCCCCCTCTCTTGTGGAGATCTATTCGATGTAAACTCTTTTTGCGGTGTGTTTGTCAAGATCCGATGAATTGTGGGTTTATCATCAAGTTTATCTATGAATAATATTTGAATCTTCTCTGAATTCTTTTATGTGTGATTGAGTTATCTTTGCAAGTCTCTTCGAATTATCAGTTTGGTTTGGCCTACTAGATTGATCTTTCTTGCCATGGGAGAAGTGCTTAGCTTTGGGTTCAATCTTGCGGTGTCCTTACCCAGTGACAGAAAGGGTTGCAAGGCACATATTGTATTGTTGCCATCGAGGATAACAAGATGGGGTTTATATCATATTACTTGAGTTTATCCCTCTACATCATGTCATCTTGCTTAATGCGTTACTCTGTTCTTATGAACTTAATACTCTAGATGCAGGCAGGAGTCGGTCGATGTGTGGAGTAATAGTAGTAGATGCAGGCAGGAGTCGGTCTACTTATTGCGGACGTGATGCCTATATACATGATCATGCCTAGATAATCTCATAATTATTTGCTTTTCTATCAATTGCTCGACAGTAATTTGTTCACCCACCGTAATACTTATGCTATCTTGAGAGAAGTCACTAGTGAAATCTATGGCCCCCGGGTCTATCTCGTATCATATTTGCTTCCAATCTACTTTTATTTGCATCTTTACTTTTTTGCATCTATATTATAAAATACCAAAAATATATCTATCTTATCTTACTATCTTTATTAGATCTCTCTTTCGCAAGTGGCCGTGAAGGGATTGACAACCCCTTTATTGCGTCGGTTGCGAGTTCTTAGTTTGTTTGTGTAGGTGCGTGGGACTTTTGAGGAGCCTCCTACTGGATTGATACATTGGTTCTCAAAAACTGAGGGAAATACTTACGCTACTCTGCTGCATCACCCTCTCCTCTTTGAGGAAAACCAATGCAAGCTCAAGATGTAGCACACATCCATAGATTCATTATTATTCTCAATCAAAGTAGACAAAGGCATATCATTAGGATCAATAGGATCACTCTTATTAGCAAATAATTTCATAAGTTCATCCATCTTTCCACTCAAAACATTAATCTCTTCTATCGCATGAACTTTCTTACTAATAGATCTTTCGGTGTGCCATTGAGAATAATTAACCATAATATTATCTAGGAGTTTAGTAGCTTCTCCTAAAGTGATTTCCATAAAAGTGCCTCCCGCAGCCGAATCTACAAGATTTCTAGAAGCAAAATTCAATCTGGCATAAAATTTTTGTATGATCATCCATAAATTCAAACCATGTGTCGGGCAATTATGAATCATTAATTTCATCCTCTCCCAAGATTGTGCAACATGTTCATGATCTAGTTGCTTAAAATTCATAATATCGTTTCTAAGAGAGATGATCTTAGCAGGAGGAAAATACTTAGAGATAAAAGCATCTTTGCACTTATTCCATGAATCAATACTATTTTTAGGCAAATACGAAAACCAAGTTTTAGCACGATCTCTAAGTGAAAACGGAAATAACTTCAATTTAGCAATATCATTATCCATGTCTTTCTTCTTTTGCATATCACACAAATCAACAAAATTGTTTAGATGAGTAGCGACATCTTCACTAGGTAGGCCGGAGAATTGATCTTTCATAACAAGATTCAACAAAGCAGCATTGATTTCACAAGATTCAGCATCATTAAGAGGAGCAATCGGAGTGCTAAGGGAATCATTATTATTGGTATTGGAAAAGTCACACAATTTAGTATTATCTTGAACCATCTTGACAAGCAATTCAACACACAAGCACACAAGAGGCAAGCAAAAAAGAAGCAAACGGAAAAGAGAGCGCGAATAAAATGGCAAGGGTGAAGTGGGGGAGAGGAAAATGAGAGGCAAATGGCAAATAATGTAATGCGAGGGAGATGAGTTTGTGATGGGTACTTGGTATGTCTTGACTTGAGCGAAGACCTCCTCGGCACCGGCGCCAGAAATCCTTCTTGCTACCTCTTGAGCACTGCGTTGGTTTTCCCTTGAAGAGGAAAGGGTGATGCAGCAAAGTAGCATAAGTATTTCCCTCAGTTTTTGAGAACCAAGGTATCAATCCAGTAGGAGGCTCCTCACAAGTCCCTCGTACCTACACAAACAAACAACATCCTCGCAACCAACGCGATAAAGGGGTTGTCAATCCCTTCACGGTAACTTGCAAAAGTGAGATCTAACAGAGATAATAAGATAAGATAAATATTTTTGGTATTTTTATGATATAGATTGAAAAGTAAAGATTGCAAAATAAAGTAGATTGGAAACTTATATGATAAAAGATAGATCCGGGGGCCATAGGTTTCACTAGTGGCTTCTTTCAATATAGCATAAGTATTAAGATGGGTGACCTAATTACTGTCGAGAAATTGATAGAAAGTGCATAGTGATGAGATTACCTAAGCATGATAATGTATATAGGCATCACGTCCACAACAAGTAGATCGACTCTTGCCTGCATCTACTACTATTACTCCACACATCGACCGCTATCCAGCATGCATCTAGAGTATTAAGTTCATAAGAACAGAGTAACACATTAGGCAAGATGACATGATGTAGAGGAATAAGCTCAAACAATATGATATAAACCCCATCTTTTTATCCTCGATGGCAACAATACAATACGTGCCTTGCTGCCCCTGCTGTCACATCACAAGATTGAACCCAAAGCTAAGCACTTATCCCATTGCAAGAAAGATCAATCTAGTAGGCCAAACCAAACTAATAATTCGAAGAGACTTGCAAAGATAACCAATCATACATAAAAAATTCAGAGGAGATTCAAATATTTTCCATAGATAAACTTGATCATAAACCCACAATTCATCGGATCTCGACAAACACACCGCAATAAGAGTTACATCGAATAGATCTCCAAGAAGATCGAGGAGAACTTTGTATTGATATTCAAAGAGAGAGAAGAAGCCACCTAGATAATAACTATGGACCTGAAGGTCTGTGGTAAACTACTCACAACTCATCGGAGAGGCCTTGCAGATGATGTAGAGGCCCTCCATGATCGATTCCCCCTCCAGCGGAGCGCCGACAAAGGCTCCAAGATGGGATCTCACGGATAAAGAAGGTTGTGGCGGTGGAAATAGGTTTTTGTGGTGCTCCTCGATGTTTTCAGGGTACGGGAGTATATATAGGCGAAAGAAGTAGGTCGGTGGAGCCTCAAGGGGCCCACGAGGGTGGGGGTGCGCCCACCCCCCTAGGGCACGCCGGGCACCCTCGTGGCCGCCTCGACTGCTTCTTGACGTCCACTCCAAGTCTCCTCGGTTGCGTTTGTTCCAAAAAGATCGCTCCTGAAGGTTTCACTCCGTTTGGACTCCGTTTGATATTCCTTTTCTTCGAAACACTGAAATAGGCAAAAAAAATAGCAAGTCGGGTTGGGCCTCCGATTAGTAGGTTAGTCCCAAAATTGATATAAAAGTGTATAGTAAAGCCCATAAACATCCAAAACGGGTAATATAATAGCATGGAACAATCAAAAATTATAGATACATTGGAGACGTATCAGTCCCCGACACCGAAGAGATCACCCTTCAGCTCGCCTTCGCGCGATGCGCCCCGTTTGACCATCCCTGGAGTCCAACGACCACCAGGAGCGACACACGCATCGACTAGAATCGTCGCGTCGCTATCTTCTCCAAGTCGACAACCTCGCCGCTGCACTATAAGCCGTCGTCGCCCTCCAATGTCTGATCTACTATTGACGCTCTAGATTAAATCGAATGAAGCGGTAGGTTCTTACTTAGTGAATCGGTTTATTTCTACGGTTGAGATCGAACCGATACGTCCGACTTTCCATTTTAGTCGCACACTTCCATTTCTGCTAAAAATCGTCCGAGTGCGGTTTAGCGTTGGATTGCCCACCGTTTAGCCCAATAGCAGCCTGACACGTGCACTTGCCTGTATTTTTCTTTTTTGTTTCTGTTTCAAAAACAGAATAGTTCTATTTTTAGAAATTCAATATCTTTTATGTTTTAGATCCAAATTGAGTGATTTTTTTTGCATTAGATTCAAAATTGCTTGAAGTTTCTGTTAGTGCCAGTGGATTTCTAATTTGAGTAGGTTAAATTTGAATGTGATAAAATTTGTTCAAATCACTAATTTGGTCATATTTGTGTTTAACAAAGTATTTTTGGTTGATTCTTTTTGCTATGGTTTTATTATTGTTTTGTCTATCCAGTGGCATATAGTGATTTATTTTTAGTTTATTTTAAATTATGGTTTTAGCAAAACAGTACTGTTTTATAGTAGTTTATAGGAATAGTGATATTTCCTTCAGATTTAATGGTTTTCGGTATTATTTTTTGTCACTTTTGACAAGCTAGTTTACGTTTCTATTTATCAAAAGAAGAAAATTTTATTTTTATTTTAAAATTTTATTTTCTTTAGTTTTGTATGAAAACTTGTATAGGTCATAGATAGAGTTTTACAAAAGTTTTTTATGTGTTTCTTTATGCTGGTAAAAGTTTGTGAGAAATACTTTCTGTTATTTTAATAAACCTTTATTTATTTTCTGTTAACATATTTTTTTTAAATAATTGCTATTAAGTTTTTACTTAGGGAAAAACTATATTGGATGTTTTTAGTAGAGTCTTAGACTTTCCTTAGTAGTTTTCTTTGTAGTTTCATTTGAAGTTTCTTTGAATTGTAATTGAGTTTCTTTGTTGTTTTGATTGTTACTTTGAGTGCTAGAATTGTTTGCTACGATGTTTGCTTATATGAATGCTATGTCTGTTTAATATAGATTTTCAAAGGAGTGACGAATAGTAACAAGTTATTTCGGAGAGAGCTATTATCTTCATAAACTTACCAGGCAAGTTCACTTTGACCATGTTATTTCATACCTATGTTTTGATTGCATCTAGTGTCACCATTCATAATCCCTCCAGTAGTTATATTGACTTCTTGTAGTTGAGTAGAATGCATGAGGTAGGAACCCATCTTTCTGTTATCAAGCCCAGGACGCTATATAGTTTTAATGCTAAGCTATAGTAGACGGGGTTTGGTATGAGTGCTCGGGAGTGGTGTGAACAAGGAGGACTCTATGTCAATGACGACAACTCCATGATGGCATCTGCAAGTACTTCATCTTCAAGACTTCAAGACTTCGAGACTCGAGACAAGAATTCAATATACCTCTAGGTGGAGAATGGTTAAGAAGGGTACATGGTCCACCCAATACTCAGTGATTCCAGAGAAGCGTCCTGATATCATGTGGAAAGCTCCACCCAGGCTCAAAGAGACGAAAGAATACTTCATGCCTGGAAGCTTACCTGTGCAACCGCAAGTCACTATGGGCTCTGGCTTGGTTAACCCTAGTGGTGACTCTTGCTGGGACGGTACTAGCAGATGTGGAACTACGGTAGCATTGGATGAGCACCAGACAATGGTCAGGAGGACTCTTCGGAAGACCATATTTCGGTTGTCTTGTTCTCAAACACCGTGAAGTGCAAGAACGTAAAAAGAGGGATCAAATCTTGCAGGTAAAGTGTACAAACCTCTACAGAGGGTTAAAACCTAATCGATTTGATGTGCCCCCGGTTACGGACAATTTGAGCCTTTGGACTTGGATCTATCTAGAAACTCTCAACATCGGATTGATAACTTAATTGTGGGCAACTTATGATGATATGGGTTATGAGACATCGGTTGGTGGAACCATGTCATGTATAGGTATGTGCTTTGTAGTAGTGAATTATGGGACATTTCCTTTATTGTAGGGAAAATAAAACCAGCTTTTATGCAAAAACATCAGACACAGAGCCACAAAGCCATATTGCATATGGAATAGTATTATCATCTGCTTTCTCATGTTGTGATCTTGTCGGTACATTCCATGTACTGACCTACACAACTGTAATGTATCATGTCGCAGGATTGTCTACGACGAGTGAGTTTCGTTGTAGGGTTACGGTCTGCACTCAACCTGCCGATGGCGTTGATGGGACTCCACACCCGATTGTTTGTTTCCGCTAAGGCTTATGAGGTATATATCAGTTTTAGGTTATTTATACATGTGATTGCACTTTGATATATACATTGTTGTACTGTGTGTGCCAGCATACTGATCCAGGGATGGCACAGATACACAAAGGCTTGACTGTTTGAGGTTGGGTCGCTACAGATATGGTATCAAAGCACATGTTGATTGTAGGACATGACCCTAGAAATCGGAAAGCCCCTAGGACATGATGTCTCTAAAACTTTATTTTCAAAAGGATCCACTACTTCTCATCTTTTCTGATTTTATCAAATAATCCCTCTGAGCTCAAATTGTTAGAATATACCCATTTCCCTTTTGACCACACGGAGGATCAACTGAAGCCGCTTTAAGAAGGATAAGATATCAGACAAATGATGACATCTTCAGAGTAAACAAGATTTCACCATGCATTAGAAGAGTTGAAGCTACAACAATTGAAGACTCCGAAGACTTGAAGATGTTGAAGACTTCAAAGATTTATTTGACATTTAGAAGACCAAACCCCTGTTATATACTTACGTTAGATGTGATGATTTGTGAGATGTCATTTGTTTGATGTCTTTCCGACAGCCATAAAATAAAACCCGTTTCTTCAAACCTTTTGTTTGTATTGTGTGTATCCCTCCTCACCTCTTCCGTATCTCAACATGAAACCCTTGGACCCTAATAGATTATGAATGAAGATGGACTTGTATTCTCTAGACTGACGACTCGGCTGGAGGTAGAGCTACGGATTCAGAACATGGAGGATCACCTCAAGAAAAAAATTGATTGCAAGGAAGTATGAGGTTCAATACATTCTTTGGTACTTTATAAAAAGTGTTGCAACCTGGTGGAAGATGCATCAAGCCATACAAGGATATATTGGAGCAAGAACGTGGGAGGAATTCAACAAGACTCTATTAAGATCCCGTCTCATCCAGAAGGATCATGAAAACCCGAAGAAGAAACCTTATGCCTGCAAGATCTATGGAGAAATAGGACACACCCATGAAGAACACAAGGATGGATGCCCTTATTGTGAGGAAAATCACCTAGAGGAAGAATGCCCAACTAGGCAGGTGACTTGTTCCCTGTGTGAAGGAACTACGCACTACCCTGCTCAATTTCACATTTAACCTAAGGTACAAGAAATTACCAAGCAGCAAAAAGAAGCCCTCAGGGAAAGTTTAGAAGAATCCGTGATGAAGGAAGTTATTGAAGACCCTGATGGAGAAGGCCTAAACAGATTTTACGCTCATGCTTGCTATTCATGTGGAGACGAAGGACATTTTTCCCAGTATTGCACAAAGGAAAGAGAAGAGCATCTCAGAGACTTTTTGATAGCAGAAGTGAAGTTTCACCCTCATGAAATAGAAGCTTTGTCATTACAGAGAAATCCATGAAGAGAAAACGAAGGCATCCCAAGAAAAACCCAATTTCTGCAGAAAAAGACCTGAGTTATATCACATGTTTAAAGTGCAAGACCTTAGGTCACTATGCCAATATGTGTCCGGAGAAGAAACCAGAGGAGAAACCAAGAACCCAAAGAGCAAACACCATCCCAAGAAGCCATGGGACTTGTCGTAAGTTATTTGTTTTCATTGCAGGGAAGCGGGACATTATGCTACTAAATGTCCCAACAAGATGAAAGCTAGAGCTGAGTAGTTGGAATTTTGATGTTGGTAGTAAGTGTAGTAGGTAGCAAATTTATTTTTCATGAGTACAATGAGTTGAGTTATGTAATGGGTGCTTAGAGATTGTAAGGATCATGAAATCAATAAATTTAAAGTGTCCTACTTTCATATGTTGAATTGTATAACTTATTACTTTACGAACACAGATGTTGACCATTTTCGAGGATATGAGAAATATGGTCCATGGAAGAATTTGTGCATTTCAGGGGTGGTAGTACCCTGTGAGGACACTTGACCCATGGAAAGGATAATGATATTCCACGGAGTGGAGTTTGGACAAAATGAGTTGGAGTTTTGTTTTTGATATGATGGATATGAAGGAAGGAAGTATTGATGGAACTATAGTAGGTGTAATGTTGGAATATGGAACAATTGTAACTCCCAGGATGAGTTAAAGCATACAGGTGTTCAAGTGCGTCCATAAACCATAGGCCCAGGAAATTAATAAGGATCAAGAACTCCCTGGAAGAAGAAATATTGGAAGAAGTTATGATTTGATCAGCACACGTTTCTGCTACCTCTTGAGCACTGCGTTGGATTTCCTCGAAGAGGAGAGGATGATGCAGTAAAGTAGCGTAAGTATTTCCCTTAGTTTTTAAGAACCAAGGTATCAATCCAGTAGGAGACCACCACAAGTCCCTCGTACCTACACAAAACGATAGCAACTCGCAACCAACGCTTAGGGGTTGTCAATCCCTTCACGGTCACTTACGAGAGTGAGATCTGATAGAGATAATATTTTTGGTATTTTTGATAGATAGATGCAAAGTAAAAAGTAAAGGCAAAGTAAAAAACAAAGAAAGTAAATAAAGTGATATAGATTGATATGATGAGAATAGACCCGGGGGCCATAGGTTTCACTAGTGGCTTCTCTCAAGAGCATAAGTATTCTATGGTGGGTGAACAAATTACTGTTGAGCAATTGACAGAACTGAGCATAGTTATGAGTATATCTAGGCAATGATCATGTATATAGGCATCACGTCCAAAATAAGTAGATCGAAATGATTCTGCATCTACTACTATTACTCCACTCATCGACCGCTATCCAACATGCATCTACAGTATTAAGTAAAAACAGAGTAACGCCATAAGCAAGATGACATGATGTAGAGGGATAAATTCATGCAATATGATAAAAAAACCCATCTTGTTATCCTTGATGGCAACAATACAATACGTGCCTTGCAACTCTTTCTGTCACTGAGTAAGGACACCACAAGATTGAACCCAAAGCTAAGCACTTCTCCCATTGCAAGAACTACCAATCTAGTTGGCCAAACCAAAAAGGATAATTCAAAGAGACTTGCAAAGATAACTCAATCATACATAAAAGAATTCAGAGAAGAATCAAATATTTTCCATAGATAATACTGGATCCTAAACCCACAATTCATCGGTCTCAACAAACACACCGCAAAAATAAGATTACATCGAATAGATCTCCACGAGAGAGGGGGAGAACATTGTATTGAGATCCAAAAAGAGAGAAGAAGCCATCTAGCTACTAGCTATGGACCCGAAGGTCTGAAGTAAACTACTCACACTTCATCGGAGGGGCTATGGTGATGATGTAGAAGCCCTCCATGGTGGATGCCCCCTCCGGCGGAGCTCCGGAACAGGACCCAAGATGGGATCTCATGGATACAGAAGGTTGCGGCGGTGGAATTAGGTTTTTGGCTCCTGCTCTGATAGTTCGGGGATACGTAGGTATATATAGGAGGAAGGAGTACGTCGGTGGAGCTCCGAGGGGCCCACGAGGTAGGGGGCGTGCCCTCCATGCTCGTGACCTCCTCGGACACTTCTTGGAGTAGGGTCCAAGTCTCCTGGATCACGTTCGGTTGGAAAATCACGATCTCGAAGGTTTCATTCCGTTTGGACTCCGTTTGATATTCTGTTTCTTTGAAATACTGAAAAAGGCAAAAAACAGCAATTCTGGGCTGGGCCTCCGGTTAATAGGTTAGTCCCAAAAGTAATATAAAAGTGGAAAATAAAGCCCAATATAGTCCAAAACAGTAGATAAAGTAGCATGGAGCAATAAAAAATTATAGATACGTTGAGACGTATCAGGCATCCCCAAGCTTAATTCCTGCTCGTCCTCGAGTAGGTAAATGATAAAAAAGAATTTTTGATGCGGAGTGACTTTGGCATAATTTCAATGTAAATCTTCTTAATTGTGATATGAATATTCAGATCCGAAAGATTCAAGACAAAAGTTCATATTGACACAAAAATAATAATACTTCAAGCATACTAATCAAAGCAATCATGTCTTCTCAAAATAACATGGCTAAAGAAAGTTCATCCCTACAAAATCATATAGTCTGGTTGTTGCTCTATCTTCATCACACAAAGTATTTAATCATGCACAACCCCGATGACAAGCCAAGCAATTGTTTCATACTTTAATAACCTCAAACTCTTTCAATTTTCACATAATACATGAGCGTGAGCCATGGACATAGCACTATAGGTGGAATAGAATGGTGGTTGTGGAGAAGACAAAAGGAGAAGATAGTCTCACATCAAATAGGCGTATCAACGGGCTATGGAGATGCCCATCAATAGATATCAATGTGAGTGCATAGGGATTGCCATGCAACGGATGCACTAGAGCTATAAGCATATGAAAGCTCAACAAAAGAAACTAAGTGGGTGTGCATCCAACTCGCTTGCTCACGAAGACCTAGGGCACTTTTGAGGAAGCCCATCATTGGAATATACAAGCCAACTTCTATAATGAAAGATTCCCATTAGTATATGAAAGTGACAACATAGGAGACTCTCTATCATGAAGATCATGGTGCTAATTTGAGGCACAAGTGTGGTAAAAGGATAGTAGCATTGTCCCTTCTCTCTTTTTCTCTCATTTTTTTATTTGGGCCTTTTTTTATGGCCTCTTTTTTTCGTCCGGAGTCTCATCCCGACTTATGGGGGAATCATAGTCTCCATCATCCTTTCCTCACTTGGGACAATGCTCTAATAATGATGATCATCACACTTTTATTTTTCTTACAACTCAACAATTACAACTCGATACTTAGAACAAAGTATGACTCTATATGAATGCCTCCGGCGGTGTACCAGGATATGCAATGAATCATGAGTGACATGTATGAAATAATTATGAAGATGGCCTAGCCACAAATACAATGCCAACTACATGTTCATGCAAAAAGCAATATGACAATGATGGAGCGTGTCATAATAAACGGAACGGTGGGAAGTTGCATGGCAATATATCTCGGAATGGCTATGGAAATGCCATGATAGGTAGGTATGGTGGCTGTTTTGAGGAAGGTATATGGTGGGTGTATGATACCGGCGAAAAGTGTGCGGTATTAGAGAGGCTAGCAAAGGTGGAAAGATGAGAGTGCGTATAATCCATGGACTCAACATTAATCATAAGAACTCATGCACTTGTTGCAAAAATTTAGAAGTCATTAAAAACCAAAGCACTATGCGCATGCTCCTAGGGGGATAGATTGGTAGGAAAAGACCATCGCTCGTCCCGACCGCCACTCATAAGGAAGACAATCAATAAATAAAATTGTGCTCCAACTTCATCACAAAGCGGTTCACCATACATGCATGCTACGGGACTTGCAAACTTCAACACAAGTATTTCTCAAATTCATAATCACCCAACTAACATGACTTTGATATTATCACCTCCATATCTCAAAACAATTATCAAGCATCAAACTCATCTTAATATTCAATTCACTCAAAAGAAAGTTTCACATATCTTGAACACCAAGTATATGAACATTAAGCAAATTACCATGCTATTAACGACTCTCAAAATAATCTAAGTGAAGCATGAGAGATCAATAGTTTCTTTAAAACAAATCCACCACCGTGCTCTAAAAGATCTAAGTGAAGTACTAGAGCAAAAATTATCACGCTCAAAAGATATAAGTGAAGCACTATGAGCAAAACTATCAAGCTCAAAAAAATATAAGTGAAGCACTATGAGCAAAACTATCAAGCTCAAAAGATATAAGTTAAGCACATAGAGTATTCTAACAAATTCCAATTCATGTATGGCTCTATCAAAAGGTGTGTACAGCAAGGATAATTGTGGTAGACTAACAAGCAAAGACACAAATAATACAAGACGCTCCAAGCAAAACACATATCATGTTGGTGAATAAAAATATAGCTCCAAGTAAATTACCGATGGAAGTGGACGAAAGAGGGGATGCCTTCTGGGGCATCCCCAAGCTTTGACTTTTTGGTGTCCTTGGATTATATTTGGGGTGCCATGTGCATCCCCAAGCTTAGGCTCTTGCCACTACTTGTTCCATAATCCATCAAAAGAATTCACCCAAAACTTGAAAACTTCACAACACAAAACTCAACAGAAATCTCGTGAGCTCCGTTAGAGAAAGAAAACAAAAGACTACTTCAAGGTACTGTAATTAACTCATTCTTTATTTATATTGGTGTTAAACCTACTGTATTCCAACTTCTCTATGGTTTATAAACTAATTTACTAGCCATAGATTCATCAAAATAAGCAAACAACACACGAAAAACAGAATCTGTCAAAAACAGAACAGTCTGTAGCAATCTGTAACTAACTCAAACTTCTTGAAATCTAAAAATTCTACCAAAATAGGAAGTCCTGTACAATTTGTTTATTGATCAGCAGAAAAAAGAATCAACGCAAACGCACGTTCCTGTGATTTATCATAACTAAATTCGTGTGTGCAAAGTTTCTGTTTTTCAGCACAATCAAATCAACTATCATCGTAGGTTATCCTATAGGTCCTACTTGGCACAAACACTAATTAAAACATAAAACCACATCCAAACAGAAGGTAGATGGATTATTTATTCCTAAACATAAGCAAAAACAAAAACACAAAATAAAATTGGGTTGCCTCCCAACAAGTGCTATCGTTTAACGCCCCTAGCTAGGCATAAAAGCAAGGATAGATCTAAGTCGTGCCGTAATAATAAGATAGATCTTGAAAGCTCAGCTCGTATTCTCTACGTTCAGCAGCAATTTTCCTTTGAGGCAAGCAAAAATAATCAAAAGGGCTAAATTTAGCGGGACAAAAATCCCCAAGATCAATCACGGGAGGAACGAGTTCCTCCCTTGGCCCTTCATAGTGCACAACTATTTCATCACTGAAAGCATTCTTTTGGCAAAATCTTGTGAGCTTATACTCGAGAGAGTATCCTAGCTCATTATTTCTAAGGGCAAAATCATTATTAAGCTCGTTAATGCAATCAACTAAGACATTGATAGGGACCTTTTTTCTAAGGTTTTCATTGAAAGCGACATAGTCCAAAGATTGAAAACGTCTAATTTCCTCTTGATCATAGAGGATTGCTTCTATGGGTGGACGACCGGCGTCCCCCCTATAGTGCGCAAAGATTTCTTTGGCTTCTCTTATGATAAATCTAAATTCATGAGCCAAAAAGATAGTAACATCGCGCTTAATAGAAGAGTGCTCAATATGAGAGAATTCTAAGAAAATTCTCTATATGCAAGGGTGCATATGCATAAATTGTCTTTCAAGTTCAACCACAAGCATAGCTATAGCATCCGCAAGGCTACTAGTTCTATGAAGAATAGAACAGCCCATGGAAGGTAAAGCACCGGCACAAGTAAAGAAATCTTGAATAACACCTTTGCCAATGATGTTACCACTACCGATTCGAAACTTTTTGGTATGCAAGATAGGAGGTTCATCGGCCGGAGCCTCAGGATTTTCTGTGTTATCATTGTTGTCCATATCAACGATAATCTCCCCAATTTCAGACATAGCGGCAAAAAAGAAGTAAGGCGGAAGAAAGCAAACAAAAGGTAAAGGAGGAGGAGATTGGGAAAGAGAGGGCAAATAAAACGACAAGGGTGAAGTGGGGGAGAGGAAAACGAGAGGCAAATGGCAAATAATGTAATGCGAGAGATAGGGATTGCGATGGGTACTTGGTACGGTTGACTTGCTTGCGTGAGCCTCCCCGGCAACGGCGCCAGAAATTCTTCTTGCTACCTCTTGAGCACTGCGTTGGATTTCCCCGAAGAGGAGAGGATGATGCAGTAAAGTAGCGTAAGTATTTCCCTCAGTTTTTGAGAACCAAGGTATCAATCCAGTAGGAGACCACGCACAAGTCCCTCGTACCTACACAAAATGATAGCAACTCGCAACCAACGCTTAGGGGTTGTCAATCCCTTCACGGTCACTTACGAGAGTGAGATCTGATAGAGATAATATTTTTGGTATTTTTGATAGAGAGATGCAAAGTAAAAAGTAAAGGCAAATTAAAAACAAAGCAAGTAAATAAAGTGATATAGATTGATATGATGAGAATAGACCCGGGGGCCATAGGTTTCACTAGTGGCTTCTCTCAAGAGCATAAGTATTCTACGCTGGGTGAACAAATTACTGTTGAGCAATTGACAGAATTGAGCATAGTTATGAGTATATCTAGGCAATGATCATGTATATAGGCATCACGTCCAAAACAAGTAGATCGAAACGATTCTGCATCTACTACTATTACTCCACTCATCGACCGCTATCCAGCATGCATCTAGAGTATAAAGTAAAAACAGAGTAACGTCGTAAGCAAGATGACATGATGTAGAGGGATAAATTCATGCAATATGATAAAAAACCATCTTGTTATCCTCGATGGCAACAATACAATACGTGCCTTGCAACTCTTTCTGTCACTGAGTAAGGACACCGCAAGATTAAACCCAAAGCTAAGCACTTCTCCCATTGCAAGAACTATCAATCTAATTGGCCAAACCAAAAAGGATAATTCGAAGAGACTTGCAAAGATAACTCAATCATACATAAAAGAATTGAGAGAACAATCAAATATTTTCCATACATAATACTGGATCATAAACCCACAATTCATCGATCTCAACAAACACACCGCAAAAATAAGATTACATCAAATAGATCTCCACGAGAGAGGGGGAGAACATTGTATTGAGATCCAAAAAGAGAGAAGAAGCCATCTAGCTACTAGCTATGGACCCGAAGGTCTGAAGTAAACTACTCACACTTCATCGGAGGGGCTATGGTGATGATGTAGAAGCCCTCCATGGTGGATGCCCCCTCCGGTGGAGCTCCGGAACAGGCCCCAAGATGGGATCTCATGGATACAGAAGGTTGCGGCGGTGGAATTAGGTTTTTGGCTCCTGTTCTGATCGTTCGGGGATACATAGGTATATATAGGAGGAAGGAGTACGTCGATGGAGCTCCGAGGGGCCCACGAGGTAGGGGGCACGCCCAGGGGGGCGTGCCCTCCACCCTCATGACCTCCTCGGACACTTCTTGGAGTAGGGTCCAAGTCTCCTGGATCACGTTCGGTTGGAAAATCACGATCCCGAAGGTTTCATTCCGTTTGGACTCCGTTTGATATTCTGTTTCTTCGAAATACTGAAAAAGACAAAAAATAGCAATTCTGGGCTGGGCCTCCGGTTAATAGGTTAGTCCCAAAAGTAATATAGAAGTGGAAAATAAAGCCCAATATAGTCCAAAACAGTAGATAAAGTAGCATGGAGCAATCAAAAATTATAGATACATTGGAGACGTATCAGTTTCTTAGGAGGATACGAAAACCCGAGTATTGGAAGAAATGTTAGATGTTTGGTTCAGCTTGCATAACCCATGGATTTACCCGAACCCAGTTTGAGGACAAGAGAAATTCTGCAATGCTTGTGAGAATGCCCGAGTGTTAGAACTGTGAGATTCGCTAAACCTTATTGATACGTCTCCAACGTATCTATAATTTTTTATTGTCCATACTATTATATTACCCCTTTTGGATGTTTATGGGCTTTATTTTACACATTTATATCATTTTTGGGACTAACCTACTAACCGGAGGCCCAGCCTGTATTGCTGTTTTTTTGCCTATTTCAGTATTTCGAAGAAAAGGAATATCAAACGGAGTCCAAATGGAATGAAACCTTCGGGAGCATGATTTTTGGAACGAATGTGATCCGGAGAGCTTGGAGTGCAAGTCAAGAAGCAGCCGAGGCCCCCACGAGATAGGAGCCCCCCCCCCCCCCGTAGGGCACGCCCCCTGTCTCGTGGGCCCCTCGGGCGGCCACCGACGTACTTCTTCCTCCTATATATACCTACGTACCCCGAAAACATCCAGGGGCACCACGAAACACAATTTCCACCACCGTAACCTTCTGTATCCGCGAGATCCCATCTTGGAGCCTTTGCTGGCACTCTGCCGGAGGGGGAATCGACCACGGAGGGCTTCTACATCAACATCCTTGCCCCTCCGATGAGTTGTGAGTAGTTGACCACAGACCTACGGGTCCATAGTTATTAGCTAGATGGCTTCTTCTCTCTTTTTGGATCTCAATACAATGTTCTCCCCCCCTCTTGTGGAGATCTATTCGATGTAATCTCCGAGGGCCCCCCCCCCAGTAGGGCACGCCCCCCTGTCTCGTGGGCCCCTCGGGCAGCCACTGATGTACTTATTTCTCCTATATATACCTACGTACCCCGAAAACATCCAGGAGCAGCACGAAACACAATTTCCACCGCCATAAGCTTCTGTATCCGCGAGATCCCATTTTGGAGCCCTTGCCGGCACTTTGTCGGAGGGGGAAGCAACCATGGAGGGCCTCTACATCAACATCCTTGCCCCTCCGATGAGTTGTGAGTAGTTTACCACAGACCTATGGGTCCATAGTTATTAGCTAGATGGCTTCTTCTCTCTTTTTGGATCTCAATACAATGTTCTCCCCCTCTCTTGTGGAGATCTATTTGATGTAAACTCTTTTTGCGGTGTGTTTGTCGAGATCCGATGAATTGTGGGTTTATGATCAAGTTTATCTATGAATAATATTTGAATCTTCTTTGAATTCTTTTATGTATGATTGAGTTATCTTTGCAAGTCTCTTCGAATTATCAGTTTGGTTTGGCCTACTAGATTGATCTTTCTTGCCATGGGAGAAGTGCTTAGCTTTGGGTTCAATCTTGCGGTGTCCTTACCCAGTGACAGAAAGGATTGCAAGGCACACATTGTATTGTTGCCATCGAGGATAACAAGATGGGGTTTATATCATATTGCTTGAGTTTATCCCTCTACATCATGTCATCTTGCTTAATGTGTTACTCTGTTCTTATGAACTTAATACTCTAGATGCAGGCAGGAGTCGGTCGATGTGTGGAGTAATAGTAGTAGATGCAGGCAGGAGTCGGTCTACTTATTGCGGACGTGATGCCTATATACATGATCATGCCTAGATAATCTCATAATTATTTGCTTTTCTATCAATTGGTCGATAGTAATTCGTTCACCCACCGTAATACTTATGCTATCTTGAGAGAAGCCACTACTAAAACCTATGGCCCCCGGGTCTATCTCTTATCATATTTGCTTTCAATCTACTTTTATTTGCATCTTTACTTTTTGCATCTATATTATAAAATACCAAAAATATATTTATCTTATCATACTATATTTATTAGATCTCACTTTCGCAAGTGGCCGTGAAGGGATTGACAACCCCTTTATTGCGTTGGTTGCGAGATCTCAGTTGGTTTGTGTAGGTGCGTGGGACTTTTGAGGAGCCCCTACTGGATTGATACCTTGGTTCTCAAAACTGAGGGAAATACTTACGCTACACTTGCTGCATCACCCTCTCCTCTTCGAGGAAAACCAACGCAAGCTCAAGACGTAGCACTTATACAGGGTAATGATTTAGGTGCAAAATGGATTGATCACCATACCGACTTACTCTGATCATTCACTCTTGCTATTCGGCATGGTAAATCTAGAGTGACTTGCCCATAGTAGAGAGACGACGATATCGAGACCTTGTTTAAACCTTGGAATGGTAGGACAATTGATCCAAGTACAGGAAACCGTTGCCAACCGTAGGATATACGGTGAGATTCAACCCAGACCCTTTTCCAGGAGAAACCTGTAATGGTTGACCACCATGAGATCTCGACAGTTGTTTAGTATTGGCGACAAACCCATCGGATAATAAGAGCTAGTCTCGGAAGGACCTTATTTTGATGAAAAGACACAAGATTGTAATAAAAGAAGTTATGCCCTTACCGGGAGAGAACAAGTGAAAGAGTTTTGCCGGAGAATAGGAGAAGACCCACACCGTCGACCCTACGGAGGGAGTGCATGAGTTTTGTTGGAATCATAAACCTGTTTTTAAGTGTGGTAGCACCCTAGACCTTTCCGACCAATGGATTTGCAAGAAGACCCTCCAACCCTAACTTTCTTTCTAGCCTCTTCGAATCTCGAGGACGAGATTCATTTTAAGGGTGGTAGTTTGCAACATCCCAAAATTTTAAATTTTGGAATGTTATAATAAATAATAAATAGTTTTGATTGTTTGTTTGATTTTTGTGTGAATGAATGATTGAAATTTAGTGAAATTTGAAACTTTTTGAAAGTTTAATGAGAGGAAATGAAATGACTTTCCCAAACTTTCACTTTGCATGTTGACATCAAGGATTTAAAATTCATTTCTTCACAAAACACTAGAGTGAAGATAATATGACTTCTTCCATTAGAAATGAAAGTGGTTTATAAGAGAATCGAATTCCATCTGAAAACAATTCCAAACCAAAAACTTTATGCAACCCAATGATTGTCATGAGAGAGGTTAAGATGACTTCTTTCGAAATATATGAAATAGAGTTGGAAGTGGTTTGAAATTCAATACTCAAACCCTTTTAGGAGTTATTTGACTTTTATTCAAATTATTTTCCTCCTAAAAATAAATAAATGGAAATAAGGGTAAAATGATTCCCTTCAATGGAAAATTAGTAGAAGCTAATTTTGAAATAATTTTGGTATTTTAAAAATGATTTTTATTGGGTTTTATTGCAAGAGTAGCACTGTCTGAATTTTGTGTTTTTGTGTCTATTTTATCTTAGTTTGTAAAATAGTCCATGTTCTAGGATTTCTTTTTATGAACATTTTGAGATATTATATGCCTATATGATATTTGTATTTTGTTCAGTTTATGTTTTGTTTCCTACTTTGTTTTATTTAAAAAAATGGCCGAAGCCAACGGACCGAGGCCCACCTCACCTTCTCTCTTTCACCGACACATCTCACCCTCCACCCACGCGAGCGCCGTGCGAGCGCCGAAACGCTATCCACCGATCGCCCGATCCCTCGCTCGTTCCTCACTCCCCGACACCCCTACCCCACCGACCAACCGCGCCCGCTCCCAACTCTCTCTCCTCGCTATCTCTGACCACTGGGCCCACTCGTCATCCCCCTCCTCTATCTCTTCTTTCGTGTTCGTGATCGAATCCTGCCTGATTCGATTTGTTCATTGCCCCTCGCGCACGCCCACCTCCTTATAAATAATGCCCTCTCTTTTTCCGTCCGATTTTCGCAAAAATCGTGGCCTCTCGATCCCGTTTCACCTCTGGTCCGGTCTCGCCGGAGTTCTCACCGGAGCTCCATTGCCGCACAATTTGCCTCGCTACCAGAGGTATCCCAAGCCCCTGTTCTTCACCCTCGCTTCCCCTCGAAACTCTGCATCCCTCTGGCCTCTTTTATTATGCAGATCCGCACGGGCAAGTGCATCCCAACTACTCCTGCATCTCATCTGAGCCGCCCGCCGCTCTAGCCGCTTGTCGTTATCGCAAGAGGACGCCCCCGGCACCGAAGAGATCTTTTTTTTTTTGAAGGATATTATTGACGCTCTAGATTAGATTGAACGAAGCGGTAGGTTCTTACTTAATGAATCAGTTTATTTCTACGGTTTAGATCGAACTGGTAGGTCCGGTTTTCCGTTTTAGTCGCACACTCCCATTTCTGATAAAAATGGGCCGAGCGCAGTTTAGCGTTGGATCGCCCACCGTTTAGCCCAGTAGCAGCCTGACACGTGCACTTGCCTGTTTTTTTTCTTTTTCGTTTCTGTTTCAAAAACAGAATAGTTTTGTTTTCAAAAATTCAACATCTTTTATGTTTTAGATCCAAGAGTGATTATTTTTGCATTAGATTCAAAATTTCTTGAAGTTTATGTTAGTGCCAGTGGATTTCTAATTTGAGGTTAAATTTGAATTTGATAAAAATTGCTCAAATCACTAATTTGGTCATATTTTGCGTTTTACAAAGTATTTTTGGTTGATTCTTTTTGCTATAGTTTTGTTATTGTTTTTTCTATCCAGTGGCATATAGTGATTTATTTTTTGTTTTTTTTTATATTAGGGTTTTAGAAAAACAGTACTGTTTTATAGTAGTTTATAGGAATAGTGATATTTCCTTTAGATTTAATGGTTTTTAGTATTATTTTTTGTCACTTTTGACAAGTTAGTTTAGGTTTCTGTTTATCAACAGTAGAAAAAAATTATTTTTATTTTAAAAAAAATCTTTAGTTTTGTATGAAAATTGTATAGGTCATGGATGGAGTTTTACAAAAGTTTTTTTATGTGTTTCTTTTTGCTGGTAAAAGTTTATGAGATATAATTTCTGTTATTTTAATAAAACTTTATTTATTTTCTGTTAACTTATTTGTTTAAATTTTTAATTGCTATTAAGTTTTTCCATAGGGAAAAACTATATTAGATGTTTTTAGTAGAGTCTTAGACTTTCCTTAGTAGTTTTCCTTGTAGTTTTATTTGAAGTTTCTTTGAATTGCAATTGAGTTTCTTTGTTGTTTTGATTGTTATTTTGAGTGCTAGAATTGTTTGCTAGGATATTTTCTTATATGAATGTTATGCCTGTTTAATATAGATTTCAAAGGAGTGACAAATAGTAACAAGTTATTTCGGAGAGCGTTATTATCTTCATCAGCTTACCAGGCAAGTTCACTTTGACCATGTTATTTCATAGCTATGTTTTTATTACATCTAGTGTCACCATTCATAATCCCTCCAGTAGTTATATTGACTTATTGTAGTTGAGTAGAATGCATGAGGTAGGAACCCATCTTTCTGTTATCAAGCCCGGGACGCTATATAGTTTTAATGCTACACTATAGTAGATGGGGTTTGGTATGAGTGCTCAGGAGTGGTGTGAAGGAGGACTCTACGTCAATGACGACAACTCCATGATGGCATTATCAAGGACTTCATCTTCAGGACCTCAAGACTTCAAGACTCGAGAAAAGAATACAATATACCTCTAGGTGGAGAATGGTTAAGAAGGGTACATGGTGCACCCAGTACTCAGTGATTCCGGAGAAGCGTCGTGATATCATGCGGAAAGCTCCACCCAGGCCTAAAGAGACGGAAGAATACTTCATGCCTGGAAGCTTACCTATGCAACCGCAAGCCACTATGGGCTCTGGCTTGGTTGACCCTAGTGGTGACTCTTGCTGGGAACAACAGGTAATACATAACAGTAGCCCTTAGGAACAACAGGTAATACATAATCATTGGGGGACCTTCATCATCACTATCATCAGTAATAGGATCTTCAGTAATTTCATTCCCCCTAACTCTAGCAGGTTGTTCATCTAGAAATTCACCTAATGGCAAAGTAGTATCAAGCACAGAAGTAGTTTCATCATGCATAGCAGAAGTGGCATCATCAATAACATGCGATATATCAGAATTCATAATAGTAGCAGGTTTAGGTGTCGCAAGCCTACTAATAACGGAAGGATAATCTAGTGCAGAGCTAGATGGCAGTTCCTTACCTCCCCTCGTAGTTGAGGGCAAAATAGTAGTTTGATTGTCTTTCAAGTTCTTCATAATGATCAACAGATATAAATCCCAAGTGACTCAGAGAATAGAGCTATGCTCCCCGGCAACGGCGCCAGAAATTAGTCTTGATAACCCACAAGTATAGGGGATCACAACAACTTTCGAAGGTAGAGTATTCAACCCAAATTTATTGATTCGACACAAGGGGAGCCAAAGAATATTCTTGAGTATTAGCAGTTGAGTTGTCAATTCAACCACACATGGATAACTTAGTATCTGCAGCAAAGTGTTTAGTAGCAAAAGTGGTATGATAATAAAGGTAGCGGTAGCAAAAGTAAAGATAAATATTTTTGGAGTTTTGTAGTGGTTGTAACAGTAGCAACAGAAAAGTAAATAAGCGAAGAACAATATGTGAAAAGCTCGTAGGCAATGGATCAGTGATGGATAATTATGCCGGATGCGATTCCTCATGCAATAGTTATAACATAGGGTGATACAGAACTAGCTCTAATTCATCAATGTAATGTAGGCATGTATTCCGTAAATAGTCATGTGCTTATGAAAAAGAACTTGTATGACGTCTTTTGTCCTACCCTCCCGTTGAAGCGGGGTCCTAGTGGAAACTAAGGGATATTAAGGCCTCCTTTTAATAGAGAACCGGACCAAAGCATTAACACATAGTGAATACATGAACTCCTCAAACTACGGTCATCACCGAGAAGTATCCCGATTATTGTCACTTCGGGGTTGTCGGATCATAACACATAATAGGTGACTATAGACTTGCAAGATAGGATCAAGAACACACATATATTCATGAAAACATAATAGGTTCAGATCTGAAATCATGGCACTTGGGCCCTAGTGACAAGCATTCAGCATAGCAAACTCATAGCAACATCAATCTCAGAACATAGTGGATACTAGGGATCAAACCCTAACAAAACTAACTTGATTACATGGTAAATCTCATCCAACCCATCACCGTCCAGCAAGCCTACGATGGAATTACTCACGCACGGCGGTGAGCATTGTGAAATTGGTGATGGAGGATGGTTGATGATGACGACGGCGACGAATCCCCCTCTCCAGAGCCCCGAACGGACTCCAGATCAGCCCTCCCGAGAGAGATTAGGGCTTGGCGGCGGCTCCGTGTCGTAAAACGCAATGAAACTTTCTCCCTGATTTTTTTTCTCCCCGAGACAGTATATATGGAGTTGGAGTTGAGGTCGGAGGAGGTCCAGGGGGCCCATGAGATAGGGGGCCGCGCCCTAGGGGGCGCCCCCCTGTCTCGTGGACAGGCCATGGGCCCCCTGGCACTAATTCTTTCGCCAAAAATTCTTATTAAATCTGAAAAGTGCCTCCGTGGATTTCCAGGACATTCCGAGAACTTTTCTTTTCTACACATAAAACAACATCATGGCAGTTCTGCTGAAAACAACGTCAGTCCGGGTTAGTTTCATTCAAATCATGCAAGTTAGAGTCCAAAACAAGGGAAAAAGTGTTTGGAAAAGTACATACGTTAGAGACGTATCAACTCCCTCAAGCTTAAACCTTTGCTTGTCCTCAAGCAATTCAGTTGATAAACTGAAAGTGATAAAGAAAAACTTTTACAAACTCTGTTTGCTCTTGTTGTTGTAACATGAAAAGTCAGCATTCAAGTTTCAGCAAATATTATGAACTAACCATGCTAACAATAACATATTGGTCTCACAATTACTCATATCAATAACATAATCAGCTAGCGAGCCATAATAATAAAACTTGGATGACAACACTTTCTCAAAATAATCATAACATGATATAACAAAATGGTATCTCGCTAGCCCTTTCTGAGACCGCAAAACATAAATGCAGATCACCTTTAAAGATCAAGGACTGACTAAACATTGTAATTCATGGTAAAAGAGATCCAGTCAAGTCATACCCAATATAAACCAATGATAATGAATGCAAATGACAGTGTGCTCTCCAGCCGATGCTTTTAATAAGAAGGATGATGACTCAACATAAAAGTAAATAGATAGGCCCTTCGCAGAGGGAAGCAGGGATTTGTAGAGGTGCCAGAGCTTGATTTTAAAATAGAGATTTAAATAGCATTTTGAGCGGCATACTTTTGCTGTCAACGCAACAACTATGAGATGGCTGTATCTTCCATACTACATGCATTATAGGCAGTTCCCAAACAGAATGGTAAAGGTTTATACTCCCCCAACCACCAACAAACATCAATCCATGGCTTGCTCGAAACAACGAGTGCCTCCAACATACAACAGCCCTGGGGGAGTTTTGTTTAATTATTTTGATTTGCTTTGATATTTTTGGATCATGGGACTGGGCATCCCGGTTACCGGCCCTTTCTCGTGAATGAGGAGCGGAGTCCACACCTCGTGAGAATAACCCACCTAGAATGGAACATATATGCAGCCCTAGTTGAAACATGAGCTGCTCGAGCATACAAAACAGAATTTCATTTGAAGGTTTAGAGTTTGGCACATACAAATTTACTTGCAACGACAGGTAAATACCGCATGTAGGAAGGTAAAGTGGACTCATATGAAACAACTTTGGGGTTTAAGGAGTTTGGATGCACAAGCAGTATTCCCGCTTAGTACAGGTGAAGGCTAGCAAAAGACTGGGAAGCGACCAACTGAGAGAGTGACAACAGTCGTAAACATGCATTAAAATTAATTCACATCAAGTACAAGCATGAGTAAGATATAATCTACCATGAACATAAATATCATGAAGGCTATGTTGATTTGATTCAACTACATGCATGAACATGTGCCAAGTCGAGTCACTTAATACATTCAAAGGAGGATACCATCCCATCATACCACATCATAATCATTCTAATAGCATGTTGGCACGCAAGGTAAACCAGTATAACTCATAGCTAATCAAGCATGGCACAAGAAACTATAATCTCTAAATGTCATTGCAAATATGTTTACTTCATAATAGCTGACTCAGGAACGATGAACTCATCATATTTACAAAAACAAGAGAGGTCGAGTTCATACCCGCTTTTCTCATCCCAATAAGTCCATCATATATCGTCATTATTGCCTTTCACTTGCACGACTGAACGATGTGTATAATAATAAGAGTGCAGGTGCATTGGACTAAGCTGGAATCTGCAAGCATTCAACTCAAGAGAGAAGACAAGTAATATGGGCTCTAAATTAAATAAACAATCATGCATATAAGAGCCACTAAGCATTTTCAATATGGTCTTCTCAACCCCCAAAGGAAAGAAAAGAAAATAAAACTATTTACACGGGAAAACTCCCAACAAGTAAAAAGAAGAACGAGAAATCTTTTTGGGTTTTCATTTTAATTTCTACTACAAGCAAGGAAATTAAACTAACTAATTTTTTTTGGTTTTTCTTAAGGTTTATCAAACACACAAGAAGAAAACTAGAAAAAGAAATTTAAACTAGCATGGATAATACAATGAAAGAGTATGAGCACCGATGACTAGTGTGTGAACATGAATGTAAAGTCGGTGAGAAATACGTACTCCCCAAGCTTAGGCTTTTGGCCTAAGTTGGTTTAATACCAGTGACCGCATGGCTGATATCCATAAGTGAAACTGGGGTAGTACTAAGATGAAGAGGCGACCGCCTCCTGAGCAGCAGCGTGTTGGCGAGCTGCCTCCATTCCCCTCTCATATTCAGTTGCTTCTTCCCCGGTGACAACATATCTTCCTTTTGCCTGATAATCAAAAAGGTAGGGAGCAGGAAGAGTAACAGGGACGGCGTTGCGTCTGTTATAGGTTAGTCGATAATGGAGGAATTGTTCATTCCTCTCAAGAAATTGATGATCAAACATAGCTTCTTTATCCAAATAAACAGGAGGTACAATCATATCCCCCTCTCGTGGAGCTATATTAAGAAAATTAGCTACACGGATTGCATAAATTCCTTCAAAGAAATCTCCCCTTTTACTATTATTCTGCAACCTACGTGCAACTATTGCCCCCAAGTTATAACCTCTATAACCTGACACAGCACTCTTGAGGACACAAAGATCAGGGGCACACATGTGACATACTTCGTCCTTACCGTTAATGCGTCTACCAATAAAGAGAGCAAAGTAATGTATAGCAGGAAAATGAATGCTCCCTATGGTAGCTTGTGTACTGTTACGTCCCTAGATTCTCCCACAGTAATACTAGCAAGAAAATTTCTAACTTCAGATTTGGGAGGATCATTAATATTACCCCACTGCGGGAGTTTGCAAGCAGTTTTGAAATCCTCTAAATCCATGGTATAAGATGTATCATAAATATCAAACATAACACTAGGAGAATTACACGCAGAAATATATTCAAACCTCCGCACAAAGGAATCAGTCAATTGATAATATTGAGGACACTTATCTTGTAAGAAGTCCTCCAGCTCGGCATTACACACATACGCGTCAAATTCCTCCTTGAAGCCTGCTTCGACCATAAAATCATCGGATGGCCACTCGCAAGCCCGTACATTTGCGTCCCTTGGCAAATTAATATCTTGTTCACGTATAGCAATCCCTGGCCCTTTCTTTGCCGACGAACCACCTTGGTACATTCTTCTAAGCATATTTCTTTTTCTGAAAATTTCTGAAATTTTAGTAACTTCAAAATAAAAGTGAATAAAACTAAACAAGATTGATAGCAACTACTCCTACAAGTGCCTAAGCCTATATCTTGCATTGGAATTGCTTGGGACCTCAAAAATTTAACATGCAAGCTCAAGAACATGGTCACCTATGCAGCAAAAATTTGCAATGAATAAAGCACTAGAACAAAAACTAATTGGACCAATGGAGGAGTCACATACCAAGCAACAATCTCCCAAAGCAGTTTTGCAAATGGAGCTTTGAGCTAATAGATCAAAAATCGCAGCAAAAGAAGCTAGAACTCGGGCTTGAGCTGGATGGGGATTTTTTTGGGTAGAAGATGAAGTGTGTGGGTGTTGGCATAAGTGGAGGGGAGCCACCAGGGGCCCACGAGACAGGGGGCGCGCCCTACACGGGGGGGGGGGGCTCCTCTCTCATGGCCTGGTGCTTGCCCCTCCTGCAGTGTTTTCAGTGCCTAAAATCCTCATATATTCCAGAAAAAATCATACTAAATTTGCAGGGCATTTGGAGCACTTTTATTTTTGGAATATTTTTTAATGCACGGATAATTTAGAAAATAGACAGATAATACTATTTTTGCTTTATTTAAACTAAATAACAGAAAGTAAAAAGAAGGTACAGAAGGTTGTGCCTTCTAGTTTCCTCCATCTCGTGATCATCAAAATGAACCCACTAACAAGCTTGATGAAGTCTTGTTAACAAACTCATTCCAAATAACACGGAACCGGAGAAATTTCGAATAACACTAAGTTACCTTAATGGGGATATGAAAATCCCCAACAATAAGAATATCATACTTTTTCTTGACAGTAGGGAGAGGAAATTCAAAACCTCCAAAAATGATAGTTGGAACTTTTTCAATAGAATTGATACTATGAACTTGAGATTGTTTCCTCGGAAAGTGTACCGTATGCTCATTGCCATTAACATGAAAAGTGACATTGCCTTTGTTGCAATCAATAACAGCCCCTGCAGTATTAAGAAAAGGTCTACCAAGGATAATAGACATACTATCGTCCTCAGGAATATCAAGAATAACGAAGTCTGTTAAGATAGCGACATTTGCAACCACAACAGGCACATCCTCACAAATACCGACAGGTATAGCAGTTGATTTATCAGCCATTTGCAAAGATATTTCAGTAGGTGTCAACTTATTCAATTCAAGTCTACGATATAAAGAGAGAGGCATAACACTAACACCGGCTCCAAGATCACATAAAGCAGTTCTAACATAATTTCTTTTAATGGAGCATGGTATAGTTGGAACACCCGGATCTCCAAGTTTCTTTGGTATTCCACCTTTAAAAGTGTAATTAGCAAGCATGGTGGAAATTTCAGCTTCCGGTATCTTTCTTTTATTTGTGATGATATCCTTCATATACTTAGCATAAGGATTTACTTTAAGCATATCAGTTAAGCGCATACGTAAGAAAATAGGTCTAATCATTTCAGCAAAGCGCTCAAAATCCTCATCATCCTTTGACTTGGATGGTTTAGGAGGAAAGGGCATGGGTTTCTGAACCCATGGTTCTCTTTCTTTACCGTGCTTCCTAGCAACAAAATCTCTCTTATCATAACGTTGATTCTTTGATTGTGGGTTATCAAGATCAACAGCAGGTTCAATCTCTACATCATTGTCTTTGCTAGGTTGAGCATCAACATGAACATTATCATTAACATTATCACTAGGTTCATGTTCATCACCTGATTGTGTTTCAGCATCAGAGATATAAATATCATTGGGATTCTCAGGTGTGTCTATAGTAGGTTCACTAGAAGCATGCAGAGTCCTATCGTTTTTCTTCTTCTTCTTTTTAGAAGAACTAGGTGCCTCTAAATTATTTCTCTGAGAATCTTGCTCGATTCTCTTAGGGTGGCCTTCAGGATACAAAGGTTCCTGAGTCATTCTACCAGTTCTAGTAGCCACTCTAACATCAAAGTCATTTTTATCATTCAATTCATCAAGCAAATCATTTTGAGCTTTAAGTACTTGCTCAGCTTGAGTAGCAACCATAGAAGCATATTTGCTAACGCGGTGAAGTTCATCTTTAACTCTAGCCAGATTATCACCTACGCGTCCTATCTCGAAAGCATTATTCTTTAACTCTCTACCAACATAAGCATTAAAACTTTCTTGTCTAGCCATAAAGTCATCAAATTCATCTAAGCATGGGCTATGAAATTTAGTAGAGGGTATTTCAACTTTATCATATCTATAGAGAGAATTTACCTTTACTACCTGTGTCGGGTTATCAAGACAATGTGGTTCTTCAGGCGGTAAATTAAGACCATGTATTTCTTCAATAGGAGGTAAATTCTTAACATCTTCAGCTTTAATGCCTTTTTCTTTCATTGATTTCTTTGCCTCTTGCATATCTTCAGGACTGAGAAATAAAACACCTCTCTTCTTCGGAGTGGGTTTAGGAATAGGCTCAGGAGTTGGCTCAATTGGTTCAGGAATTACTTCAGGAATTGGCTTAGGAAGAGTCCAATTATTTTCATTAGTCAACATATTATTCAATAATATTTCAGCTTCGTCGACTGTTCTTTCCCTGAAAACACAACCAGCACAACTATCCAAGTAGTCCTTGGAAGCATCGGTTAGTCCATTATAAAAGATATCAAGTATTTCATTTTTCTTAAGAGGATGATCGGGCAAAGCATTAAGTAACCGGAGAAGCCTCCCCCAAGCTTGTGGGAGACTCTCTTCTTTGATTTGCACAAAATTATATATTTCCCGCAAGGCAGCTTGTTTCTTATGAGCAGGGAAATATTTAGCAGAGAAGTAATAAATCATATCCTGGGGACTACACACACAACCAGGAGCAAGAGAATTATACCAAGTCTTAGCATCACCCTTTAATGAGAACGGAAATATCTTAAGGATATATAAATAGCGAGACTTCTCATCATTAGTAAACAGGGTGGCTATATCATTCAACTTGGTAAGATGTGCCACAACAGTTTCAGATTCAAGGCCATAAAAAGGATCAGATTCAACTAAAGTAATAATATCAGGATCAACAGAGAATTCATAATCCTTATCAGTAACACAGATAGGTGAAGTAGCAAAAGCAGGATCGGGTTTCATTCTAGCATTAAGAGACTGCTGCTTCCATTTAGCTAATAATTTCTTAAGATCATTTCTATCATTGCAAGCAAGAATTTCCATAGCAGCTTTTTCATTCATAACATAACCCTTAGGAACAACAGGTAATACATAATCATTGGGGGGACCTTCATCATCACTATCATCAGTAATAGGATCTTCAGTAATTTCATTCCCCCTAACTCTAGCAAGTTGTTCATCTAGAAATTCACCTAATGGCAAAGTAGTATCAAGCACAGAAGTAGTTTCATCATGCATAGCAGAAGTGGCATCATCAATAACATGCGACATATCAGAATTCATAGCAGTAGCAGGTTTAGGTGTCGCAAGCCTACTAATAACGGAAGGAGAATCTAGTGCAGAGCTAGATGGCAGTTCCTTACCTCCCCTCGTAGTTGAGGGCAAAATAGTAGTTCGATCGTCTTTCAAGTTCTTCATAGTGATCAACAGATATAAATCCCAAGTGACTCAGAGAATAGAGCTATGCTCCCCGGCAACGGCGCCAGAAATTAGTCTTGATAACCCACAAGTATAGGGGATCGCAACAGCTTTCGAAGGTAGAGTATTCAACCCAAATTTATTGATTCGACACAAGGGGAGCCAAAGAATATTCTTGAGTATTAGCAGTTGAGTTGTCAATTCAACCACACCTGGATAACTTAGTATCTGCAGCAAAGTGTTTAGTAGCAAAAGTGGTATGATAATAAAGGTAACGGTAGCAAAAGTAAAGATAAATGTTTTTGGGTTTTTGTAGTAGTTGTAACAGTAGCAACGGAAAAGTAAATAAGCGAAGAACAATATGGAAAAGCTCGTAGGCAATGGATCAGTGATGGATAATTATGCCGGATGCGATTCCTCATGCAATAGTTATAACATAGGGTGATATAGAACTAGCTCCAATTCATCAATGTAATGTAGGCATGTATTCCGTAAATAGTCATACGTGCTTATGGAAAAGAACTTGTATGACGTCTTTTGTCCTACCCTCCCGTTGAAGCGGGGTCCTAGCGGAAACTAAGGGATATTAAGGCCTCCTTTTAATAGAGAACCGGACCAAAGCATTAACACATAGTGAATACATGAACTCCTCAAACTACGGTCATCACCGAGAAGTATCCCGATTATTGTCACTTCGGGGTTGTCGGATCATAACACATAATAGGTGACTATAGACTTGCAAGATAGGATCAAGAACACACATATATTCATGAAAACATAATAGGTTCAGATCTGAAATCATGGCACTCGGGCCCTAGTGACAAGCATTAAGCATAGCAAAGTCATAGCAACATCAATCTCAGAACATAGTGGATACTAGGGATCAAACCCTAACAAAACTAACTTGATTACATGGTAAATCTCATCCAACCCATCACCGTCCAGCAAGCCTACGATGGAATTACTCACGCACGGTGGTGAGCATCATGAAATTGGTGATGGGGGATGGTTGATGATGACGACGGCGATGAATCCCCCTCTCCGGAGCCCCGAACGGACTGCAGATTAGCCCTCCCGAGAGAGATTAGGGCTTGGTGGCGGCTCCGTGTCGTAAAACACGATGAAACTTTCTCCCTGATTTTTCTCTCCCTGAGACGGTATATATGGAGTTGGAGTTGAGGTCGGAGGAGGTCCAGGGGGCCCACGAGATAGGGGGGCACGCCCTAGGGGGGCGCGCCCCCCTGTCTCGTGGACAGGCCGTGGGCCCCCTGGCACTAATTATTTCACCAAAAATTCTTATTAAATCTAAAAAGTGCCTTCGTGGATTTCCAGGACATTCCGAGAACTTTTCTTTTCTACACATAAAACAACATCATGGCAGTTCTGCTGAAAACAACGTCAGTCCGGGTTAGTTTCATTCAAATCATGCAAGTTAGAGTCCAAAACAAGGGCAAAAGTGTTTGGAAAAGTAGATACGTTGGAGACGTATCAGAGCCCCTAGCGCGTCATGGATAAGCACTTTAGCAAGCGAAGACCACCTTTTGTTAGGAGGAGCGCCGGCGCATGTCCCCTTTCGAATTGCCGCCCTGTGGTATCCCTTTCCCGCTCATCTTTTCAGGGAAGAGGCCCAAGGCATCTATATAAGGGACAGAGCAGCCACCTTAGTAAGGTCGACTCCTGCCCAAACCCTCGCGTCATTGCTAGCCCCCAAAGAGCTCAGTCTCATCTTGTAGCTCCAAGATCACTGTCCACAAGCAATACAACCAAGTAGGAGTAGGGTATTACACCACACGGTGGACCGAACCTGGGTAGCTCGATGTGTCCTTGTCACGCCTAGCTTGTAGCCTTGTAGGCACAAAGCCAAGCCCCTAGAGCTCGAACGAGGGTTTTGGAGGATTTCCCATGGATCAGAATCAATCCCCTGACAAGTAAGCTTGGGGAGTTGATACGTCTCCATCGTATCTACCTTTTCAAACACTTTTCCTCTTGTTTTGGATTCCAGCTTACACAATTGAATGAAACTAATCCGGACTGACATTGTTTTTAGTAGAACTATCGTATTGTTGTTTTTGTGCAGAAATAAAAGTTTTCAGAATCAGACGAAACTTTGCAGAGATTATTTATTGAATAAATAAAAAAGTACTAGCATGAAGATCCACCAAGGGGGGCCACCAGTTGCTCACAAGGCAATAGGGCACGCCTAGCTAATCGGGGCGCGCCTTGATGCCTTGTGGGTCCCACAGGCAGCCGTCTGACCTAATTCCAGGCCTATAAATTCCATTTCCTGGAGAAAAATAAGAGAAGAAGTTTCATCACGTTTTACGACATGGAGCTGCCACCATCTTCCATTCTTCATCGGAAGGGTTGTTCTAGAGTCCGTTCAGGGCTCCGGAGAGGGGGTCCGTCGTCGTCACCATCAACCCTTCTTCATCAACAATTACATGATGCTCACCACTGGGAGTGAGTAATTTCTTTGTAGGCTTGCTGAACGGTGATGGATTTGGATGAAATTTATCATGTAATCGAGTCAATTTGTTAGAGCTTGATCCCTAGTATCCACTATGTTTTGGGATTGATGGTTCTATGACTTTGCTATGATTAATGCTTGTCATTAGGGTCTGAGTGCAATAATTTCAGATCTGAACCCTTTATGCTAACATCAATATATTTGAGTTCTTGATCCTATCTGCTAGTTGTTTGCACTTGTTATTGTTCTGATTCGTATACCCCGAGGTGACAATAATTGGGATACTCTTCGGGGATGACTGTAATTCGAGGAGTTCATGTATTCACCATGTTTTAATGCTTTGTTTCCGTTCTCTAATAAAAGGAGACCTTAATATCCCTTGGACTACCACGAGAGGGTAGGACAAAAGATGTCATGCAAGTTCTTATTATAAGCACGTATGAGTACATGCCTACATTAAATTGATGAATTGGAGCTTCTGTGTATCGCTCTAGGTTGTGACTGTTATATGATGAATGCAATCCAACACAATTATCCATCGCTGATCCAACGTCTATGCTTTACTCATATTGATCTTTGCTAAATTACTACTGTTGTTGCTGCTATTATAATCACTACAAAACAGCTATTGTTACTATTGCTACTATTGTCACTGTTACCGATACTATCAAATTACTGTCCTACTAAACATTTTGTTGCACAGATACTCCCTCCGTCCCAAAATAAGTGTGTCAATTTTGTACTAGCTTTAGTACAAAATTGAGACACTTATTTTGGGACGAAGGGAGTATTATTTGTCAGGTGTGGTTGAATTGACAACTCAACTGCTAAGGCTCATAAATATTTTTTGGCTCTCTTTGTGTCGAATCGATAAATTTGGGTGAAATACTACTCTCGAAGACTGTCGCGATCCCCTATACTTGTGAGTTATCACTAACATCGAGGGAAAGTAGAACGCGGGAGTCCACCGCCACTTGGGTCCTAGGAAGGCCGCCGCCGAGGCGACGCGGACGTACACAGCCGGTGTCTTGCCCGGTTCTTTAGTATAGACGAGCATCGGCCCCGTCTGGGCTCCACGCAAGCGGAGGCGCCCACCTTTCCCCTTCGGCTAAAGCATTAGCCGGCGGTTCAACTCCGATGAGCAGTGGGGAAGAGAGCCGATCTTTGCACGTAAGCATATACCTCCGGGGCTCCTGGCAGTCGAGTGAGCGGGCTGCCGAACATTGGAAAGAGAAAGAGATCCGCCGCGGCTGGCCAAAGACTAGTGTAGTGTATCCGTGTTGTGTGAGTGGATCTCCACGCGACCGTACGTGCATATAATTTTACCTTTTTAGTTAAAATATGTCTAAATTGTAAACGTTTTCATCTAGTTTGTACGAAATATGTCATGTTTATATGAAATCCGGCCCTATCTGCATGATTTTCATCTTTTTTGTTGAAAAGGAGTTTGAAACGTATGCGACTACGGTTGAATGACGGTCTCCCGCATTTGTCTGCCAATTGATCATTTATCTACACACGGACAACGACGGAGCTATGTAGCCTCCTGGGGGGGGGGGGCTGTGGCCCCCCCAATATTGAAGCAACTTGTGAAGAAAATATTACTGTGAGGGTTTAGATGAGAAATGTTTTAGCTTTTGCCCCCCCCCAAGCACTCATATTTTACCATCTCCCCCCCCCCCCCCCCCCCCGAGCCAATTCTGTCTAGCTCCGCCACTGCACACGGATGCAGGAAGAAGTTTACGGGTTGCCGTTGGACATGCTCTGACACGCCTTTTCCTTGAAATGGAGAGTACGTGCTAGCAGATGTCGATGGATCCCGGGCCTTCCTGGGTCGTGATCTTATCCATAAATGAAGAGTCATCTAGCTGGTACTAGAATTGATCTATTGATTCTCTATCATGCATGGTCGATGGCCAACGCGACTAGGAAATTAACTCACCACATAGAAAGGTAGAATTGCCTTGTTTCTTGACATTGGCCCTTTAGGCCAACTCCCATGTGAGGACGGGGTGGAGGAGAGGGGGTGGATCTACGGTGGCCGGTGGATGGGGTTTTGGCGTCTCGGGTTTCTAGGAGACAAGCATCGTCGGGAGTGAAAGTGTAGATTGGCCGGTCCATGGCTTTCACATTAAAAAGGATGAGGCCTCGCACGGCTGGGAGACTAACAGGCGGGGTCGCCTATGCGTGCGTAGTTAATTTGGACGATGGAGATAGGTGGCCGGCCGCCATGCCTCCTCAAGGCGGACGAGAAGTGTGCGCGTGCACGTTCATTTGTTGTCCGTTTGGAAGCAAACCAGGAGCAAGTTTGCTCTAGAAATGAAACGCTTCGGACATGAAACGGACAAATTTTGCGGATGCGACCGCACATTGTGCTGTGACCTCTGTCCGTTTGGACCAAAATAAGCACACGCGGACTAGATGAGGTCCTGCATTGGAGTTGACCTTACTACCGTGAGTGGCTTAGTTGGTTCGGTTGTGTTTTATTCAAATTTAGGTGCTTGTGAAGTACAACATAATTAGGTCGCAGTCGACTAATACTAAGTCAAGCGACATAACATGTAAGAAAGTAAACATAAATAACTATTTTTTGCATGAGTTTTAATGTAAGATCTCACGAATATAACATCGATTGAGACATAACCAAGTTACAGTCGATTGAGATTTAACAATATTGCATAAACAGAGAGCACAGGGTGGCGTGGGTAAAATGCTTTCAAAGCTGATACCAATATGTCGTGTTGAATTGAAGACAAAAAATATCACAACAATTATATGTAAGGGGCCTTTATTTCAAATTGAGGCAAGTCCATTCGGGCGAGAAGACGCGCACAACCCAGAGGCTGAAGGCTACAGATGAGAGCGACCTGAAGCGAGGGACAACGTGGCAACGACGTTCTAGATGGAGGGGAGTGCAAAGGTTCATCAGTTCAGATAGAAGGGTTGAGGTGAGGTGCTGCCGATACGAGAACAAAAATCAAGAGTGAGAGGGTGAAGTTAGAGGGATGGGTGGGGCGGCAGCACGTCAATGTGCAGAGGTCAGAGGAGGGCTTGGCAATGCGACACACGGGTCATGGCAGTAGACGATTCGGCCGACGCTGAATGTGGTAGACAAAGGAAGGAGACGACTAAAGTGTTTTTTGAGAATCACCGATGGGGGAGGGAGCAAGGGTCCATATAAATATATTATGCATAGGAGTCAAAGCAAAATGTGGAACAAAATTACTTCTTTTTTTGAAGGTGGAATATAATTTGTCACGGTCCCTGGCAAGACGACCCCACCTGCAGGAGCACCGCGACCCACTCGCCAGCGCCGGCCGAACCCGCTGACGAGTGGACCCAAGTGGACCCGATAGCTGGCTCATACTTAACCTTAGGCGGCCAGCGAGACGGGCATCCAGAGGATCAGAAAAGGCAACGGCGGCGGCTACCTACTACTTTTCCCTTCCCTGTTCTTCACCAATTTGAGGGCAATCGCTCCTTGTAATCCATCTTGTATGAGCTACTACTTCAGAGAGCCACTCTAGATTAATTACCCACTACTGTATGCTAACATCTGGTATCAGAGACGCCATCGATCCTTGGCCCCTCTCCACTGGCGTAGTTCATCAAAACCCGATGGCTTCGCCACGGTCGTCAACAGCTCGAAGAGATGGATCCGGCCGTCAAGAGCTACCTCGACTCGCTCCGGAACTCGCTCGACACCAACACCGCCGTTATGCAGGCCCAGACGGCGAAGATCGACAACCTACTATCCTGGCATCCTGATCTGGAGAAGCGAGTCGGCGACCTCGGTGCCGCGGTCTCCGATCTCTAGCAAGCACGCGACGCGGACGCGCTCCAAGATTCGGAGGCGACGACCAAGGCCGCTCCAACCATCCCAGGCGCGATGGGTCGTGGCCTCCCCAGCACCGGCCCTGACGCGGGAATGCATCCATAAAGGTCAAGGGACCACGACGAGCTTCATCTACATCGGGGGCAGGCACCGGTGCACATGCCGGTGCACCTCCCGACCAACGGTCAGTTCGACCCCCAGTCACCTCTCTCGCTGCCCTCACCGTTCACACACACCTGTCAAATCCTCACCGGCCTCGTCCAAGCTCACCCCTTGATCACGTTTCCGGTGTTCGATGGCGAAAATCCTCGCCTATGGCGCACGCTCTGTGAGCAGTATTTTACCATGTTCAACATCCAGGAGACTCATTGGGTCCCTATGGCTTCACTGAATTTCACTGGCCCTGCTTCGGTGTGGTTACAGTCTGTCCAGAAAAAATGGGTTGGTCTTGACTGGGAGTCATCCTCCTCTCTCCTGTGTACTCGATTCGGGTGCGATCGCCACCAATTACTTATTCGATAATTTTAAAACCATTCATCAGACAACATCTGTTGCTGAATACATAGAACAATTTGAAATGATTATTAGTCATTTAGCAGCTTATTCTGATACTACACATCCTTACTATCATCTTACTCATTTTGTTGAGGGGTTGCGAGTGAACATTCGAGCAGTGGTGATGGTGTAGCGACCACCTGACCTTGATACGGCGTGTTCTCTCGCCTTACTGCAAGAAGAGGTGGCTGACTGCGCGCACCGGGGCTCTTGCACCAACTCGAGCCAGCATGCAGGGAACCCGACGCCACAACAAAGCGTGCCGTTACCGCTTCCTCCACCACCAGCGCGGACAGGTCTAGCTCCTTCTCTGCACAACATTGCTGCGACGGATCGGTGTGGTACAGAGGCCGCAAGAGCAACAGAAACAAGTCACGGTGATCCCATCAAGCTCAAGGCCTTGCGCGAGTACCGTCGTGCACGCGGACTTTGCTTCAAATGTGGGGAGCATTGGGGGCACAATCATGTTTGCCCCACGTATGTGCAACTTCACGTGGTGGAAGAACTGCTCGAGCTTTTCAGCCTCGACACCAGCGGTGAGCCTGATGATGCTTCACCAAGCTGGCAGCCATCGGAGACGGCCATGGCTATATCTCGTCATGCCCTCACAGGTGGTGTTGCTCCAAAGGCATTTCAGCTGCATGCTTGGATTCAGAATCAGGAAGTCCTTATGTTGGTAGATTCGGGCAGTTCCACTTCATTCCTCAACGAACAACTTGCTGCTAAGCTGACAGGAGTGCAGCGGATGCCCAGACCTTGCCGGGTGAAAGTCGCAAATGGAGGTGAGCTCTGTTGTTATACAAGCATTCCGGATTGCGCATGGTCATCCCAGGGCCATGAGTTTACCACTGAAATGAGGGTCCTTCCACTGTGCACTTATGATGCCATCTTAGGCATGGATTGGTTCGAGGTGCATAGTCCTATGGCAGTAGACTGGAAGAGAAAAACCCTGGTTCTGTCCACCACCTCTGGACCAGTTTTTCTCCAAGGGCACGGGTCCGCAACCACTTGCTCCACCATTAATAGTGCTCAGTTCATGGCCTTGTATCAAGCGGGAGCACTGTCCCATGGGGTGCAACTCTGTCTAATCGAAAGTGATGTTGTACATGTTGACTAGAATCCAATACCCGACTGCATTCAGCAGGTGTTGCTTGAGTTCAAAGATCTGTTCCAGGAACCCAAGGGCCTCCCACCACGGCGTGCCTGCGACCACACTATTCCTCTTATGGAAGGAGCTCAACCTGTCAATATCAGACCCTACCATCACAAACCTGAACATAAGAATGAGATTGAGCGACAAATTCCAAAGTTGCTGAGGCAAGGGGTTATCCAGAGAAGTACCAGCCCATTCGCATCACCAGTAATTTTGGTGAAGAAGAAAGACGGCACCTGGCGCCTATGCATTGATTATAGGTATCTCAACGCCATGACATACATTGGGAAATTCCCCATTCCTGTGATCGATGAACTGCTTGATGAACTCCATGGGGCGGTGTGGTTTTCCAAGATGGACTTGCGGGCAGGGTATCATCAGATACGGTTGGCTGAGGGAGAAGAGTACAAGACGGCATTCCAAACACACTCGGCCCATTTTGAATTCAAGGTGCTTTCTTATGGCCTGGCGGGAGGACCAGCTACATTCAACGGCGCCATCAGTGACACCATGAAACTAGTAAACCGTGCCTGTGCATTGTCCTTCTTTGACGACATCCTTGTATTCAGCAAAACATTAGACGAGCACGTGCAACACCTTTGTCAGGTCCTTCAGTTATTGCATAGAGACAAGTGGGTTGTGAAACGTTCCAAGTGTTCTTTCGGTCATAATCAATTGTCATACCTCGGGCATCGCATCAGTGCTCTAGGAGTTGCCACAGAACCAACCAAAGTCTGAGCAGTATAAGATTGGGTTACCCCGACAGATGCCACCGCGATCGATGATTCCTGGGTCTGGCAGGCTATTACAGGCGTTTTGTCAAGTATTTTGGGATCATTGCACGACCCTTATTCAATCTGGTAAAAAAGGGGACGCCGTTCATGTGGACGAATCAGACTGAACAAGCATTCCAGATTCTTAAACAGCGTCTGATATCTGCTCCTGTTCTAGCCTTACCGGATTTCACTAAAACCTTTGTTGTGGAAACTGTTGGGGAACGTTGCAGAAAAATAAAAATTTTCCTACGGTTTCTCCAAGATCCATCTATGAGTTCTTCTAAGCAACGAGTGATAGGAGAGAGATGCATCTACATACCACTTTGTAGATCGCATGCGGAAGCGTTCAAGAGAACGGGGTTGAGGTAGTCGTTCTCGTCATGATCCTATCACTGGAGATCCTAGCGCCGAACGGACGACACCTCCCGTTCAACACACGTACGGTCAGCATGACGTCTCCTCCGTCTTGATCCAGCAAGGGGGAAGGAGAGGTTGATGAAGATCCAGCAGCACGACGGCGTGGTGGTGGATGCAGCAGAACTCCGGCAGGGCTGTGCCAAGCTATTGCGGGAGGAGGAAGAGGTGTAGCGGGGGGGAGGGAGGAGCCAAGACACAGGGTTCGGCTGCCCTCCCTCCCCCTCCTTTATATAGGCCCCCAGGGGGGCGCCGACCCTGGGAGATCTAATCTCCCAAGGGGGGCGGCGGCCAGGGGGGTGGAGTGCCCCCCAAGGCAAGTGGGGCGCGCCTCCCACCTAGGGTTTCCAACCCTAGGCACAGGGGGGCCCGGGGGGGGGGGGCACCAGCCCACTAGGGGCTGGTTCCCCTCCCACTTCAGCCCACGGGGCCCTCCGGGATAGGTGGCCCCACCCGGTGGACCCCCGGGACCCTTCCGGTGGTCCCGGTACAATACCGGGTGACCCCGAAACTTCCCCGATGGCCGAAACAGCACTTCCTATATATAATTCTTTACCTCCGGACCATTCCGGAACTCCTTGTGACGTCCAGGATCTCATCCGAGACTCCGAACAACATTCGGTTTGCTGCATACTCATATTCATACAATCCTAGCGTCACCGAACCTTAAGTGTGTAGACCCTACGGGTTCGGGAGACATGCAGACATGACCGAGACGGCTCTCCGGTCAATAACCAACAGCGGGATCTGGATACCCATGTTGGCTCCCACATACTCCTCGATGATCTCATCGGATGAACCACGATGTCGCGGATTCAAGCAACCCCGTATACTATTCCCTTTGTCAGACGGTATGTTACTTGCCCGAGATTTGATCGTCGGTATCCCAATACCTCGTTCAATCTTGTTATCGGCAAGTCACTTTACTCGTACCGTAATGCATGATCCCGTGACCAGACACTTGGTCACTTTGAGCTCATTATGATGATGCACTACCGAGTGGGCCCAGTGATACCTCTCCGTAATACGGAGTGACAAATCCCAGTCTTGATCCGTGTCAACCTAACAGACACTTTCGGAGATACCTGTAGTGCACCTTTATAGTCACCCAGTTACGTCGTGACGTTTGGTACACCCAAAGCACTTCTACAGTATCAGGGAGTTACGCGATCTCATGGTCTAAGGAAGAGATACTTGACATTGGAAAAGCTCTAGCAAAACAAACTACACGATCTTGTGCTATGCTTAGGATTGGGTCTTGTCCATCACATCATTCTCCCAATGATGTGATCCCGTTATCAACGACATCTAAATGTCCATAGTCAGGAAACCATGACTATCTGTTGATCAACGAGCTAGTCAACTAGAGGCTCACTAGGGACATGTTGTGGTCTAAGTATTCACACGTGTATTACGATTTCCGGATAATACAATTATAGCATGAATAAAAGACAACTATCATGAACAAAGAAATATAATAATAATCCTTTTATTATTGCCTCTAGGGCATATTTCCAACAGTATCCCACTTGCACTAGAGTCAATAATCTAGTTACATTGTGATGAATCGAACACCCATAGAGTTCTGGTGTTGATCATGTTTTGCTCGCGAAAGAGGTTTAGTCAACGGATCTGCGACATTCAGATCCGTATGTACTTTACAAATATCTATGTCTTCATCTTGAACATTTTCACGGATGGAGTTGAAACGACGCTTGATGTGCCTGGTCTTCTTGTGAAACCTGGGCTCCTTGGCAAGGGCAATAGCTCCAGTGTTGTCACAGAAGAGAGTGATCGGCCCTGACGCATTGGGTATGACTCCTAGGTCGGTGATGAACTCCTTCATCCATATTGCTTCATGCGCTGCCTCCGAGGCTGCCATGTACTCCGCTTCACATGTAGATCCCGCCACGACGCTCTGCTTGCAGCTGCACCAGCTCACTGGTCCACCATTCAACATATACACGTATCCGGTTTGTGACTTAGAGTCATCCAGATCTATGTCGAAGCTAGCGTCGATGTAACCCTTTACGACGAGCTCTTCGTCACCTCCATAAACAAGAAACATGTCCTTTGTCCTTTTCAGGTACTTTAGGATATTCTTGACCGTTGTCCAGTGTTCCTTGCCGGGATTACTTTGGTACCTTCCTACCAAACTTACGGCAAGGTTTACATCAGGCCTGATACACAACATGGCATACATAATAGATCCTATGGCTGAGGCATAGGGGATGGCACTCATCTCTTCTTTATCTTTTGCCGTGGTCGGGCATTGAGCCGAGCTCAATCTCACACCTTGCAATACAGGCAAGAACCCTTTCTTGGATTGATCCATTTTGAACTTCTTCAAAATCTTATCAAGGTATGTGCTTTGTGAAAGACCTATGAGGCGTCTCGATCTATCCCTATAGACCTTGATGCCTAATATGTAAGCAGCTTCTCCAAGGTCCTTCATTGAAAAACACTTATTCAAGTAGGCCTTAATGCTGTCCAAGAATTCTATATCATTTCCCATCAAAAGTATGTCATCTACATATAATATGAGAAATGCTACAGAGCTCCCACTCACTTTCTTGTAAACGCAGGCTTCTCCATAAGTCTGCATAAACCCAAACGCTTTGATCATCTCATCAAAGCGAATGTTCCAACTCCGAGATGCTTGCACCAGCCCATAAATGGATCGCTGGAGCTTGCATGCTTTGTTAGCATTCTTAGGATTGACAAAACCTTCCAGCTGCATCATATACAGCTCTTCCTTAAGATAACCGTTAAGGAATGCCGTTTTGACGTCCATATGACATATCTCATAATCATAGTATGCGGCAATTGCTAACATGATTCGGACGGGCTTAAGCTTCGCTACGGGAGAGAAAGTCTCATCGTAGTCAACCCCTTGAACTTGCCGATAACCCTTAGCGACAAGTCGAGCTTTATAAATGGTGACATTACCATCCGCGTCCGTCTTCTTCTTAAAGATCCATTTGTTTTCTATCGCTCGCTGATCATCGGGCAAGTCAGTCAAAGTCCATACTTTGTTTTCATACATGGATTCTATCTCAGATTGCATGGCTTCTAGCCATTTGTTGGAATCTGGGCCCGCCATCGCTTCTTCATAGTTTGAAGGTTCACCGTTGTCTAACAACATGATTTCCAGGACAGGGTTTCCATACCACTCTGGAGTGGAACGTGTCCTCGTGGACCTACGAAGTTCAGTAGCAACTTGATCCGAAGTACCTTGATCATCATCATTAATTTCCTCTCCAGTCGGTGAGGAACATTTTCCTGAGCTGCACTACTTTCCGGTTCAAGAGGTAGTACTTCTTCGAGTTCTACTTTCCTCCCACTTACCCCTTTCGAGAGAAACTCTTTTTCCAGAAAGGATCCGTTCTTGGCAACAAAGATCTTGCCTTCGGATCTAAGGTAGAAGGTATACCAATGGTTTCCTTGGGGTATCCTATGAAGACGCATTTTTCCGACTTGGGTTCGAGCTTTTCAGGTTGAAGTTTCTTGACATAAGCATCGCATCCCCAAACTTTTAGAAACGACAACTTAGGTTTCTTCCCAAACCATAATTCATATGGTGTCGTCTCAACGGATTTAGATGGTGCCCTATTTAAAGTGAATGTAGCTGTCTCTAGAGCGTATCCCCAAAATGATAGCGGTAAATCGGTAAGAGACATCATAGATCGCACCATATCCAATAGAGTGCGATTACGACGTTCGGACACACCGTTACGCTGAGGTGTTCCAGGCGGCGTGAGTTGTGAAACGATTCCACATTTCCTTAAGTGTGTACCAAATTCGTGACTTCAATATTCTCCTCCACAATCTGATCGTAAGAATTTTATCTTTCGGTCATGTTGATTCTCTACTTCATTCTGAAATTCCTTGAACTTTTCAAAGGTCTCAGACTTGTGTTTCATCAAGTAGACATACCCATATCTACTTAAGTCATCAGTGAGAGTGAGAACATAACAATATCCTCGGCGAGCCTCAACGCTCATTGGACCACACACATCAGTATGTATAATTTCCAATAAGTTGGTTGCTCGCTCCATTGTTCCGGAGAACGGAGTCTTGGTCATTTTGCCCATGAGGCATGGTTCGCATGTGTCAAATGATTCGTAATCGAGAGACTCTAAAAGTCCATCAGCATGGAGCTTCTTCATGCGCTTGACACCAATGTGACCAAGGCGGCAGTGCCACAAGTATGTGGGACTATCGTTATCAACTTTACATCTTTTGGTATTCACGCTATAAATATGTGTAACATTACGTTCGAGATTCATAAACCATTGACCATCGGGGCATGACCATGAAACATATCTCTCATATAAATAGAACAACCATTATTCTCGGATTTAAATGAGTAGCCATATCGTATTAAATGAGATCCAGATACAATGTTCATGCTCAAACTTGGCACTAAATAACAATTATTGAGGTTCATAACTAATCTCGTGGGTAAATGTAGAGGTAGCGTGCCGACGGCGATCACATCGACCTTGGAACCATTCCCGACGCGCATCGTCACCTCGTCCTTCGCCAGTCTCTGCTTATTCCGCAACTCCTGCTGTGAGTTAAAAATGTGATCAACGGCACCGGTATCAAATACCCATGAGTTACTACGAGTACTGGTAAGGTACACATCAATTACATGTATATCACATATATCTTTAGTGTTGCCGGCCTTCTTGTCCGCTAAGTATTTGGGGCAGTTCCGCTTCCAGTGACCCTTCCCTTTGCAATAAAAGCACTCAGTCTCAGGCTTGGGTCCATTCTTTGACTTCTTCCCGGTAACTGGCTTACCGGGCGCGGCAACATCTTTGCCGTCCTTCCTGAAGTTCTTCTTACCCTTGCCCTTCTTGAACTTAGTGGTCTTATTGACCATCAACACTTGATGTTCTTTCTTGATTTCAACCTTTGCTGACTTCAGCATTGAAAATACTTCAGGAATGGTCTTTACCATCCCCTGCATATTGTAGTTCATCCCAAAGCTCTTGTAGCTTGGTGGGAGCGACTGAAGGATTCTGTCAATGACCGCCTCGTCCGGGAGGTTGATCTGCAGCTGGGACAGGCGGTTGTGCAACCCAGACATTTTGAGTATGTGCTCACTGACAGAACTGTTTTCCTCCATCTTACAACTATAGAACTTGTCGGAGACTTCATATCTCTCGACCCGGGCATGAGCTTGAAAAACCATTTTCAGCTCCTCGAACATCTCATATGCTCCGTGTTGCTCAAAATGCTTTTGGAGCACCGGTTCTAAGCTGTAAAGCATGCCGCACTGAACGAGGGAGTAATCATCAGCACGTGACTGCCAAGCATTCATAATTTCTTGGTTCTCTAGGATGGGTGCTTCACCTAGCGGTCCTTCTAGGACATATGCTTTCTTGGCTGCTATGAGGATAATCCTCAAGTTCCGAACCCAGTCCAAATAGTTGCTGCCATCATCTTTTAGCTTGGTTTTCTCTAGGAACGCGTTGAAGTTCATGTTGACATGAGCGTTGGCCATTTGATCTACAAGACATATTTTGCAAAGATTTTAGACTAAGTTCATGATAATTAAGTTCATCTAATCAAATTATTTAATGAACTCCCACTCAGATTTGACATCCCTCTAGTCATCTAAGTGTTACACGATCCGAGTCGACTAGGCCGTGTCCGATCATCACGTGAGACGGACTAGTCATCATCGGTGAACATCTCCATGTTGATCGTATCTTCCATACGACTCATGTTCGACCTTTCGGTCTCTTGTGTTCCGAGGCCATGTCTGTACATGCTAGGCTCGTCAAGTTAACCCTAAGTGTTTATGCATGTGTAAAACTGTCTTACACCCGTTGTATGTGAACGTAAGGATCTATCACACCCGATCATCACAAGGTGCTTCGAAACAACGAACTTTAGCAACGGTGCACAGTTAGGGGAAACACTTTCTTGAAATTATTATAAGGGATCATCTTATTTACTACCACCATTCTAAGCAAACAAGATGCATAAAACATAATAAACATCACATGCAATTATATAAAGTAGTGACATGATATGGCCAATATCATATAGCTCTTTCGATCTCCATCTTCGGGGCTCCATGATCATCTTCGTCACCGGCATGACACCATGATCTCCATCATCATGATCTCCATCATCGTGCCTCCATGAAGTTGCTCGCCAACTATTACTTCTACTACTATAGCTAACGGTTTAGCAATAAAGTAAAGTAATTACATGGCGTTAAATCATTGACACGCAGGTCATACAATAATTAAGACAAATCCTATGGCTCCTGCCGGTTGTCATACTCATCGACATGCAAGTCATGATTCCTATTACAAGAACATGATCTCATACATCACAATATATCATTCATCATTCATCACAACTTCTGGCCATATCACATCACATGACAATTGCTGCAAAAACAAGTTAGACGTCCTCTAATTGTTGTTGCATCTTTTACGTGGTTGCAATTGGGTTCTAGCAAGAACGTTTTCTTACCTACGAATAACCACAACGTGATTTTGTCAACTTCTATTTACCCTTCATAAGGACCCTTTTCATCGAATCCGCTCCAACTAAAGTAGGAGAGACAGACACCCGCTAGCCACCTTATGCAACTAGTGCATGTCAGTCGGTGGAACCTGTCTCACATAAGCATACGTGTAAGGTCGGTCCGGGCCGCTTCATCCCACAATACCGCTGAAGCAAGAAAATACTAGTAGTGGCAAGCAAGTTGACAAGATCTACGCCCACAACAGATTTGTGTTCTACTCGTGCAATAGAGAACTACGCATAGACCTAGCTCATGATGCCACTGTTGGGGAACATTGCAGAAAATAAAAATTTTCCTACGGTTTCACCAAGATCCATCTATGAGTTCATCTAAGCAATGAGTGATAGGAGAGAGATGCATCTACATACCACTTTGTAGATCGCGTGCGGAAGCATTCAAGAGAACGGGGTTGAGGTAGTCGTTCTCGTCGCGATCCTATCACCGGAGATCCTAGTGCCGAACGGACGGCACCTCCGCGTTCAACACACGTACGGTCAGTGTGAAGTCTCCTCCGTCTTGATCCAGCAAGGGGGGAGGAGAGGTTGATGAAGATCCAGCAGCACGACGGCGTGGTGGTGGATGCAGCAGAACTCCGGCAGGGCTTCGCCAAGCTATTGCGGGAGGAGGAAGAGGTGTAGCAGGGGGAGGGAGGCGCCAAGACACAGGGTTCAGCTGCCCTCCCTCCCCCCTCCTTTATATAGGCCCCCAGGAGGGGTGCCGGCCCTGGGAGATCTAATCTCCCAAGGGGGGCGGCGGCCAGGGGGGTGGAGTGCCCCCCAAGGCAAGTGGGGCGCGCCCCCCACCTAGGGTTTCCAACCCTAGGCGCAGGGGGGGCCTAGGGGGGCGCACCAGCCCACTAGGGGTTGGTTCCCCTCCCACTTCAGCCCACGGGGCCCTCCGGGATAGGTGGCCCCACCCGGTGGACCCCCGGGACCCTTCCGGTGGTCCCGGTACAATACCGGGTGACCCCGAAACTTTCCCGATGGCCGAAACAGCACTTTCTATATATAATTCTTTACCTCCAGATCATTCCGGAACTCCTTGTGATGTCCGGGATCTCATCTGGGACTCCGAAAAACATTCGGTTTGCTGCATACTCATATTCATACAACCCTAGCGTCACCGAACCTTAAGTGTGTAGACCCTACGGGTTCGGGAGACATGACCGAGATGGCTCTCTGATCAATAACCAACAGCGGGATCTGGATACCCATGTTGGCTCTCACATACTCCTCGATGATCTCATCGGATGAACCACGATGTCGAGGATTCAAGCAACCCCGTATACTATTCCCTTTGTCAGACAGTATGTTACTTGCCCGAGATTCGATCGTCGGTATCCCAATACCTCGTTCAATCTCGTTATCGGCAAGTCACTTTACTCGTACCGTAATGCATGATCCTGTGACCAGACACTTGGTCACTTTGAGCTCATTATGATGATGCACTACCGAGTGGGCCTAGTGATACCTCTCCGTAATACGGAGTGAAAAATCCCAGTCTTGATCCGTGTCAACCCAACAGACACTTTCGGAGATAACTGTAGTGCACCTTTATAGTCACCCAGTTACGTTGTGACGTTTGGTACACCCAAAGCACTTCTACGGTATCCGGGAGTTACACGATCTCATGGTCTAAGGAAGAGATACTTGACATTGGAAAAGCTCTAGCAAAACGAACTACACGATCTTGTGCTATGCTTAGGATTGGGTCTTGTCCATCACATCATTCTCCCAATGATGTGATCCCCAACGACATCCAAATGTCCGTAGTCAGGAAACCATGACTATCTGTTGATCAACGAGCTAGTCAACTAGAGGCTCACTAGGGACATGTTGTGGTCTAAGTATTCACACGTGTATTACGATTTCCGGATAATACAATTATAGCATGAATAAAAGACAACTATCATGAACAAAGAAATATAATAATAATCCTTTTATTATTGCCTCTAGGGCATATTTCCAACAGAAACCGATGCGTGTGCTGACAGTATCGGTGCAGTTTTACAACAGGATGGCCATCCCATCGCTTTCATGAGCAAGTCACTTTGTCCTCGCTATCGTGGCCTGTCAACTTATGGAAAGGAGTACCTCGCCATTGTGGTGGCTGTAGAGCAGTGGCATCCTTACTTACAACATGCAGAATTCATGATTCATACGGTCCAAAAGAGTTTGGTGCACCTGGAAGAGCAGCGGCTGTCCACACCTTGGCAACAAAAATCTTTCACAAAACTTCTGGGCCTCCAATACCGCATCCATTACAAGAAAAGCACAGATAATACCGCATAGATGAATTGTCTCGATCGACCCCTCTTGAGCGTCTCACGGCTATCTCTTCTGTGCAGCCCGCTTGGCTCGAGGACATCTTCAACAGCTACAACTCCAATCCCCAGGCTCAGAAACTTTTGACACAACTTGCAGTTGCTCCGAATTCTAAGGGCCGCTTCACTCTAGTACAAGGTATTCTTGGCTTCTAGGACAGAATCTGGTTAGGAGGAAGCATTGCAATGTAGCAACATATCATTTCTTCATTCCACAACAGCCCAATGGGGGGGGGGGCATTCTGGATTTCCCGTAACTTACAAGCGCATCCATCAGTTGTTTGCGTGACCTAAGAGGAAGATGCGTATTAAGCAGTTTGCCCAGTGTTGCCAAATTTGCCAACAGGCCAAGCAGAACGCATCAACTACCTAGACCTCTTGGATCCATTACCGGTACCAACAGAATCATGGGAATTCATATCCATGGACTTCGTTGACGGGTTACCGCAATCAGGGCACAACAACTGCATCTGGGTCATTGTGGACAAATTCACTAAATTCGCCCATTTCTTGCCTTTGGTGCACCCATACACAGCAGCTAAGTTGGCCCTTCTCTACATGATACACATCTACAAATTGCATGGTTTCCCAGGGGCAATTATTTCAGATTGTGATCTTGTTTTCACTAGTCACTTTTGGAAAGAAATGTTCACCTATGCCGTATCTGAATTACGCATGAGCTCAGCCAATCACCCGCAGACGGGCGGGGAAACAGAGCGTGTGAATCATGTCTCGAGACCTTCCTCGGGTGTTTCACTCAAGCATGCCCCAAGAGATCGAGTTACTGGCTACCATTAGCACAATTCTGGTACAATGTTGCTCCACATTCTTCCATTGGCATGTCCCCATTCAAGGCTATGTATGGACGAGAACCGCGCCACTGGGGCATCACACCAACGAATGCAATATCGGTTCCCTCTATTCACACATGGCTGGACGAGAGAGCAGAGGTGCAGCAAGCTTTACAACAACACCTTCATCGTGCAAAGCAGTACATGAAGACCCAAGCTGACAAGAAGCGCACCCACAGAGTGTTTGTTGTTGGAGACCACGTCTTTCTGAAGTTACAGCCATATATACAGACTTCAGTGGCGAAACGAGCATGCCACAAGATGGCTTTTCGTTTCTTCGGACCATACAAGATCAGTCATCGCATCAACGACGTTGCATACGAGTTGCAACTCCCAGCTTCATCTCAAGTGCATCCTATCTTCCATGTGTCCCAGCTACGTCGCGCCTTGCTTCCAGGTACACAAGCTTCTACAGAATTACCAACTGACACTGACATTCCGGTAGTAACAGACGCAGTTCCACAGCGTCGTTGGCGCAAAAGACGCGGGAGCATGATCGAGCAGGGACTCATCCGATGGTCTAACCATGAAGTTGTCGAAGATACTTGGGAAGACCTAGCTGAACTGCAAGCTCGATTTTCGGACGCAGATGCTTGGGGGCAAGCCTCTTCGCAAGAAGGGGGGATGTCACGGTCCCTGGCAAGACCACCCCACCTGCAGGAGCACCGCGACCCACTCGCCAGCGCCGACCGAACCCGCTGACGAGTGGACCCGGTAGCTGGCTCATACTTAACCTCGGGCGGCCAGCGAGACGGGCATCTAGAGGATCAGAAAAGGCAACGGCGGCGGCTACCTGCTACTTTCCCCTTCCATTTTCTTCACCAATTTGAGGGCAATCGCTCCTTGTAATCCATCTTGTATGAGCTACTACTTCAGAGAGCCACTCTAGATCGATTACCCACTATTGTATGCTAACATAATTACAGGGGCACGTTAGGAATTATCCGCCGCGAGGAGATGACGGAAGGTAGAAGAAGGCACGGGAGCCGTTCGATTAATCCTATTGCTGAAATTTTATGACTTGACCTTAAGACTGTTACTTTAGTTTTTTGTTTTGAGGCAGTTTTGTACGTGGCCCCGAAAGTCCACTGCTGAGTGAACGGGCAACGACAGTCCATCCACTGCACTGTTGTGGTACAGGGCAATAACGTACACGTTCAGTAAGCCGGCCAGAAATTTCGCTGGTACGAGAGCATCATTGGCGTGACTTTTTGGTCCGCGTATTTCCTCGCTGATAGTAGTATAACAAGTGTCAGTTGTTTCATCCAATCAGTTGGTGCAGCACAGCTTTTGGCATATTCGCTTATGTGGTTGGTGAAATTTGGCAATCACCGATGATGGCTGTGCTGATGCGCAGATAAGGACAACACGCTCGAAGAAAAAGTCGCCCAGACGCCCACTGATCAACTTCTCCACAAATCATTTTGCTGCTGTAAGCACAATTAGCAGTAGCTGATCTATCCCTTGCGTGGTGCTACACACAAAAATTCCGCGTTCTCTCCGGAAAACACTGCACAGCAGGAACGAACAATCGAAGAACTATGATCACTCATCAGTTTCCACTCCTCTCTCTACCCCGGAGGCCAAAGCTCTGTCAAAACAACCAACTTCTAGAAGCGCTAGTAGCTAGCTTTATCCGAATCGATCTGTCAAAAGAAAACAGCTAGTAGTGGCGGGCGACGACGCCGGCCCGAGCGCCTCAGGCCTGGAACCCTGTCTTCTTCCAGACCGCGTCTCGGACCTTGAGCATCCTGCCGACCCCCATCCCGTCGTTCACAGACAGCGATGCGGCCCGGCGCCGCCACGCCAGCTCGTGCGGCGGCACCACCGAGGCGCCCTCGACGTCCTCGTCGTCCGCGTCGTCTAGCTCCCAGTCCCCGGCCTGGTGCCCCTGGTACTCATCCCCAAGGATCTTGGCCCAGTCCGGTATGGCCACGGGTAGCGACCCGTGCGCGGTGCCGCCCCCGCCCACCGGCTTCGTCTTCCTCACAGGACGGGCAGCCGGGACTGCACGGGCCCGGGGAAGCTCGGCACCCGACCTTGCCGGTTGTTCGGCCTCCTCTGCCGGGTTGAACGACCCCCAGACGTCTGACTCGTCGAACTCGTCGGCCGTGACGGGGCCGCCTGCCGTGGCCGGGTACCCCGTGAGGCCACGCGTCGACGCCGGCGCGAAGTGGTGGTAGGCGCGCTCTGTCGCCACCGACCGCGTGCTCCTCGCCATTGCAGCCGTGCCGTACTTGCCTGCTCGCCGTGCAAACGTGCAGCGCGAATGGAGCGGTGAGGGGAAACGTGAAGCAGATTGCGCAAGGAGGCGAGGAAGTTGAAGACCTGCGGAACCGCGGCGGGTAGAAGGTAGGAAGGAAGGCGTGCGCTGGTGGTTAGGCTGGGATTTATACGAGCCGGAAGGACGAGAGCAGAAAGTGGAGGAGGTGGATAAGGCCGTCTTATGGAATGACCGTTTCACCCTTGACGTTTTGGATTGCTACGTGGATGATATCTCCGCCGTGCCACTGCCAGCTGGGTCCCAAACCTCTTCGCGGTGTCAAACCGCCACGTACGTAGGTGTTTTGTGTGGTTAACAGGATTTCGGGGGGTGCTGGCGCGTTGCTATTGGCAGCTGTTAACGTAGTGGACCTAGTGATTTTCTTTCTGGATAAGAAAAGCAGCAATTCAGTCCTACATGATCAGAAAGTCTTATCCGTGCCGCGCCCGGAAACTATAGAAGTGTTTCTTGGCAATTTGTTCTCTAATCTGGCTCTGAAGGAGCTATTAATAGGAAGTGTTTGTCCAATCTCCATATGGAAGTTGGTCTAGTCACACATGTTGGATTATCTCATCCTGGTTGACATCTTTAGAGGAGTACTCCCTCTGTAAACAAATATAAAAGCATTTAGAATACTATTTTAGTGATCTAAATGCTTTTATATTTCTTTACGGAGGGAGTACGTGTTAGTAACATCCGCTGTGTCAGCGATATCCTGAAATTGCTTTTGGCTGGCGCGAGATGCACATAGACGTACATGTGTCTAGATCACACGACGAACGTCGAGGATTGCACACCAGCTTTTCTCCGCGACAAATTTAAGGCTCGTTAGTAATGAATGTCGGCCATAATTGATGCTCCAGGCAGGCCATGCATGGGTCCCAAAGCCCACGAATCAGAGCGTCAATCGATGCCGCGCACGCACGTACGTGCCGGATCGTTATCTGTTGGCAACTTTGGCCCTGCCCTGCCTGCATGCATGCATGATGATCGACTAGAGCGGAGCGGATGCATGCGCCGAGAGCCGTAGACCCAGTCGCCACGTGGATATGGGCGTACGTGTCGCCTTGGGAGTGGGCCGGGCCCGCTCGGCCACATGGGCGACCCCCCTTGTACGCGTTGTAGGGTGCACGACGATTAACACGGGCAGTGCCGTATGCCCTGCGCGCGCTTGGACTTTGGAGCCATGCGCGCGGCGCTGCCATGCTTTTACCGAAGAGACGTAGAGGACACCGGGAGCCTCTCATTTGTGGAGTGCTGAATATGATACCGGCGTTTCAACGGTTAAGTGGCTGGCATTGGCGGGTCGACAGGCGTGCCAGGCTAGAGACGAGAGCTACGCGCTGGTCCATGCACTCGAGAGGTTGCGATGGTGTCATCGGGTAAGAACACAAGGGTTGCTCGAAGACTAGATGTAATCTTCGGCCGGACCGCACGTGCACGTCGGCACACGGTGTATGACGTGAAAGCTGCTCCATCAGTTTGCTTCTTATCCACCCATCAGCTGCGCCGGAGAAACAAGCCGTAGTAAAAGAAGCATGAAGAAGAAGATGAATGGCGTGGCTATCTATCTTACACGTCGTTCCCCCCAAAAAATTCTATCTTACACGTCTCACATTTGGCCATCTGGGTGACTGGGTGTAACATGCTTTTTTCTTTTTTGGAACACAGTACAAACACAAGCGCTCATATACACGCGTATACACTCACCCCTATGAACACACACGCACACCCTACCCCTATGAGCATCTCTGAAAGACTGAGCCGGCATATCATCTTGAAATTTACGAAGTCGCCGTAGACACCTTCGACGGGAACGTCTCCTCCCACTGAATGCGCATCGTCGGAAATCCTAAAATAAATCCAGGAATAAATGCGAGCACCAGGATTTGAACTCTGGTGGGCTGGGATACCACAGTCCATCTAACCATCCAACCACAGATTGGTTCGTCTGGATGTAACATGCTAACGTGTAATATTACCTCCGTCCCAAAATAAAATTTGCGGAAAAACTTTCGATCTATTTATCTTTAATTATGGCAATACAAGAAACAACAGAAATAATAAAAAGTACGTACATATGTATCTAGAAAATTTTAAGACAAGTAATTCGAGACGGAGGGAGTACCTGTTAGTAACAGGTAGCGCGCGCGATCTGAGCCTAGTTTGGATGGCTCTATTCTTTATGATGGAACCAGTTCATTAGAGTTCAAACTCTAGACTTGCATTGGTACTCGATTACCGTCATTTTTATTTTTAAGAAGGGTTTATATCTACTTTTGAAGTAAATAAACTAGTATATTAGAAATCTTACTCCAAGGCTTTATTGTACAAGACACGTGACGGCTAAAATAATTGATAAATTCAAAAGTTACATCAAAATCCTTTGAAGTACCTACCTCTTGTTTCTCCTTTTGCATCTCAACATCTCTATAGACTAGCAAGTTACGTGTGTCTTACACGAGGGAATAAGTGCCCATATACGGTATTGTTAAGGGCTAATTAATATCCTAATAATCCATGATTTATGCCGGTGTTCGCACACCAACACGTAACCATGTACCCTTGACGCGGGAGTGATGCATCGCGGCTCACATCGAAGGAGACCCGCCAGGAAGCGCGGTACACAAAAAGTCCGGCGAGCGCTTTTGTAAACCCGAAACCGCACACGCCCGGGAGGGACCCCGTCAGGGCACGCGGCGGCTATGGGCTGCCCTAAGTCGACCTGATCGCCCCTAAAACCTCATGGATTCGCTCCCTCCAATCTTGAAGGACGACAAGAAGATACAAGGGAAAGGGATAAAAAGTAGATGTACACGAAAAGGTAGTAGATTGATTTGTTCGATTGTGTGTTGTTCAATCGGCCGTCACCTCTCATCTATTTATGAGGTGGAGAAAAGGACTCCAATCCCGTACAAATCTTTCCAAAATTAACCGAACTCGGATTTAGGCAAGTTTGAGACATCAATTCGGTTTGACTCTCATAGGCCACAAACGACTTCGGATGAAGATGCGCCCAAAAGCATATTTAATCGTTTGGACAAGACGAACAACTTTCGTGTTGAACATTTTTTGATTAGAGGCTATATTGAGGACGGAATCGCTCGCGCAAACCATCAGACATCACCCACACGGGTGTCTGATGCCCCGAGCCAGTTTTCACTTATGATAGGTCCGCAGTGCACTGGCTCCAATTTTTCGCACACGACCTCGGAATGAGATGATTATTATATCAAAATCGATCGTTTCGACAAGACGAAGACAATCTTTGTATAAATGTTTCTCATATGAGGCTGTCTTGGAGTCCTAATTGGCTGAACAGTAATCTGCATACAAAATCCTAATACTTCAAGAACGACTTCGGCCCTTGAGATGAGATCGGATGGTGATGGCCCAAACTTCAAAGATGTTCATGTCAACAATACGGAACTTTTTTATGTACATCACTTCTCCATTTGAGACCAACTTAATTAAGTTTTTGACCGTGCCAAAATCTGGTGTCAACACATGCCCTGGTGTCAACACATGCCCCCTGTTTTCGGCAAAACTTGTGTGCCGAAAAATAATTTGCACGGAGTTTGTTCTAAGCACGATGTCAACACTCCATCGGCCATTTCCATTTTTTTTAGGACGACAAGTATATATCGGCCATCTTTACTCTTAGGGCGATAATTGTGTATCGACCATTTAGATTAGCAACAAAAGTGTAGCTAATGGAATGTATGATGATGTGATAATACCCTTGCATGATGTAGGAAATTATATTGCATCCATGGATCAAAATAAACCCATGAAGGGCAACCAATCATACTTGCGGATGCATTCCATGGCATCAACATCAATGGCATAGTTGGAGAATGTGGATAATGTGTGGACGAAAGATGTTGAAACCTTCCTCTTGGTTGTTCATAGCGCTCACTTTGCTCTTTCTTCACCTTTGATGTACTTCTTGTAATAGAAGCTTGCACATCATTCTTGTTTTGAGTGCCTCCTTTGGGAACCCATGCCATGTTTCTCTTTTCAAGTTCTTGTGCACTAAGCTTTTACAGTTTCTTCTTTTGCCAATACGATAAGCCGAGTGGGCACCCCGGCTACGATTTTGTTTGAAGTAATGGAAATTCTTGTTTTACCTTCTGCACTCTCAACCTCCCTTCAGATTTGGCACTTGGTTGACTTGCTTAGTTGCCTTATGTAGCCAATGCCAATACTTGAATTGGCTCTTTTTCGTTTGATATCATATCTAAAGTGGCACTCTTACGACCATCTCTTTTGACGCGGTAGACTTGCTCAACCACCTCGTTATTCTTCCTTGTGCTCCGGACCGATTCTTTTTTATTGAAACGGTCTTGAACATATGACTGCTCAGTGAATGTTGGTCTTCTTAGAGCTGCATAATATTGGTGAGATGGTTTATAATAATATGGAGAATGTGCCCTTGTATTCACACATGTCCCATCATGGATATGCATTTACGTGAACATAGGGAGGCATCTTGTCGGTGTCAAAACCGGCAGACCTCGGGGTAGGGGGTCCCGAGCTGTGGATCTGGGATCAATGGGGAACAAGGGACGATGAACATGGTGGTTACCCAGGTTCGGGCCCTCTCAAAGAGGTAATACCCTACGTTCTGCTTGATTATATTGGATGTGTATATGATTACGGAGTGGATCTACCTCGAGATCAACATGAGCTAAAACCTAAGGTGATGAGGTGATATATGAAGCTCTGGCCATAAAGAATACGCCCCTCAGTTTATATAGACACCGGCAGGGTTAGGGTTACACGTCATTAGTTACGAAAAGAGGAAGATCCTGCCTATTCTTGGCTTGGAGGGCACACCACGACTCTGAAGTTTCCTTATTCGATCAAGGGTCTTCTATCGTTATACGACTTCACCAGTCCGGCCCGCGTCCAATGGGCCGGCTCGCCAAGGACCCCTTAGTCCATAACTCCCCCAGTAGCCCTCGAACTAGCCTCCAACACCGGGGATTGTGTCCGTCATCCGCACACTAGATAGTCTTCGGCTTGCAAGGTGAGTTCTTTGATGTATTCTGCACATGTTCGGGGTCACATGGTGTTCGGAATCTGAAACTTCCATTTTACTTAGACTTGAAGGAAAGAAAAAATAGTCGGTCAAGTGTGAATAGTGTCATTGACTGACAACTTTTCCCTTTTAACGGAGGGCCACAACCGGTCATAACTCCGTGCGGCATGATGTCTACTACACAACCTTCTTCTTGTGGATGTTGTTGGGCCTGCAAGTGCACAGGTTTGTAGGACAGTAGCAAATTTCCCTCAAGTGGATGACCTAAGGTTTATCAATCCGTGGGAGGCGTAGGATGAAGATGGTCTCTCTCAAACAACCCTGCAACCAAATAACAAAGGGTCTCTTGTGTCCCCAACACACCCAATACAATGGTAAATTGTATAGGTGCACTAGTTCGGCAAAGAGATGGTGATACAAGTGCAATATGGATAGTAGATATAGGTTTTTGTAATCTGAAAATATAAAAACAGCAAGGTAACTAATGATAAAAGTGAGCTTAAACGGTATTGCAATGATAGGAAACAAGACATAGGGTTCATACTTTCACTAGTGAAAGTTCTCTCAACAATAATAACATAGATAGATCATATAACAATCCCTCAACATGCAACAAAGAGTCAGTCCAAAGCCACTAATAGCGGAGAACAAACGAAGAGATTATGGTAGGGTACGAAACCACCTCAAAGTTATTCTTTTGGATCAATCTATTCAAGAGTTCGTACTAGAATAACACCTTAAGACACAAATCAACCAAAACCCTAATGTCACCTAGATACTCCATTGTCACCTCAAGTATCCGTGGGCATGATTATACGATAAGCATCACACAATCTCAGATTCATCCAACCAACACAAAGTACTTCAAAGAGTGCCCCAAAGTTTCTACCGGAGAGTCAAGAAGAAAACGTGTGCCAACACCTATGCATAGGTTCATGGGCGGAACCCGCAAGTTGATCACCAAAACATACATCAAGTGGCACGTGAAATCCCATTGTCACCACAGATAAGCACGGCAAGACATACATCAAGTGTTCTCAAATCATTAAAGACTCAATCCGATAAGATAACTTCAAGAGGAAAACTCAATTCATCACAAGAGAGTAGGGGGGGCATCATAAGATCCAACTATAATAGCAAAGCTTGCGATACATCAAGATCGTGCCATAAAGAGAACATGAGAGAGAGAGAGAGATCAAACACATAGCTACTCGTACATACTCTCAGCCCCGAGGGTGAACTACTCCCTCCTCGTCATGGATAGTGCCGGGATGATGAAGATGGCCACCAGTGATGGGTTCCCCCGCTGGCAGGGTGCCGGAATGGGCTCCCGAGAGGTTTTTGGTGGCTACAGAGGCTTGCGGAGGCGGAACTCCCGATCTATCTTCTTCTTCAATTTTTTAGGGTATATGGGAATATATAGGCGAAAGAAGTCGGTCGGGGGAGCCTCGAGGGGCCCACGAGAGTGGAGGACGCGCCGAGGGGGGTGGGCGCGCCGCCCTATCTCGTGGCCTCCTTGAAGCTTCCTTTACTTCAACTCCAAGTCTCCTGGGTCACGTTCGTTCCAAAAGTCATGCTGCCAAAGGTTTCATTCCGTTTGGGCTCCGTTTGATATTCCTTTTCTTCGAAATACTGAAACAGCAATATGGGCTGGACCTCCGGTTAATAAGTTAGTCCCAAAAGTAATATAAAAGTGTATAATAAAGCCCGTAATCATTCAAAACAGATAATAAAATGGCATGAATGCTTCATAAATTATAGATACGTTGGAAACGTATCAGCATCCCCAAGCTTAATTCCTACTCGTCCTCGAGTAGGTAAATGATAAAGAAAGAATTTATGAAGTGTGAATGCTAGCAGGTGCACAAGTTTGATCAATGATAATTTCAATCACCTTTTCTAGCATGAATATATGTCATAACAGTATTTCATCTCATAAAACTTCTCAAGATCAAGTAACAAGCTATTCACATGTTAAAGCATAGACCAAAAACTTTCTTGAAAACTAGCAAACTTCATTCTTAGTCATCAAACAATTGCAATTCATCTTATTTTCAGGAATAGCAAACTCCACATACTCAACTATCATATAGTCTTCTACAATTGCTAACACTCACGCAATACTAATGGTTATGGAGTTTTAATCGGACACTGAGAAAGATAGGGGCTTATAGTGTTGCCTCCCAACGTATTCACCTTTGGGTGATGTCAACAATAATAGTTCATGCTAACTTACATCCAATTGGATATATATATATCAGGATCTTTCCAACACGAGGTGCTTGCCAAAGGATAAAATGAAAAAGGGAAAGGTGAAGATCACCTTGACTCTTGCATAAAGTAAAAGACATAAAGTAAAAGATAGGCCCTTCGCAGAGGGAAGCAGAGGTTGTCATACGCTTTTAGGGTTGGATGCACAAAATCTTAATGCAAATGAACGTCACTTTATATTGCCACTTGTATATGGACCTTTATTATGCAGTCCGTCGCTTTTATTGCTTCCATAACAAGATCGTATAAAGCTATTTTCTTCACACCAAAAGATCATACATATTTAGAGAGCAATTTTTATTGCTTGCACCGATGACAACTTACTTGAAGGATCTTACTCAATCCATAGGTAGGTATGGTGGACTCTCATGGCAAAATTGGGTTTAAGGATATTTGGAAGCACAAGTAGTATCTCTACTTGGTGCAAGGAATTTTGGCTAGCATGAGGGGGAAAGGCAAGCTCAACATGTTTGAATGATCCATGACAATATACTTTAACTGAGATGTGCGAAAACATAACCCATTACATTGTCTTCCTTGTCCAACATCAACTCTTTAGGATGTCATACTTAATGAGTGCTCCCAATTATAAAAGATGTCTAGGATAGTGTATTTATATATGAAATCTCTCTTCCTTCAATATTCTTTCATGAATTGTTCAAATGACCAATACAACGCTTGCTAACCTTCAATAAATTTACAACCTATACTTCTTAGATGTGAAGTCATAACTCCCCATGGGATAAGCAAATGAAACATACATAATTTCAGATTTGTGACAATCAACTCATTCAACAATTTACTCATAGGATATAAGTGAAGCACACGAGTAAATGAAAAACTACTCTAAAAAGATATAAGTGAAGATCAATGAGTAGCTAAATAATTATGCAACTATGTGAAGACTCTCTCTCATTAAAGAATTTCAGATCTTGGTATTGTATTCAAACAGCAAGCAAAACAAAATAAAATAACATTGCAAGGATAGCACAACTCATGTGAAGAAGCAAAAACTTAGGCTCAACCGATACTAACCGATAGTTGTTGAAGAAGAAAGGTGGGATGCCTACCGGGGCATCCCCAAGCTTAGATGCTTGAGACTTCTTGAAATATTATCTTGGGGTGCCTTGGGCATCACCAAGCTTGAGCTTTTGTGTCTCCTTAATTCCTATCATATCTTGGTTTCTCTTTTTATCAAAAGCTTCATCCACACCAAACTCAACAAGAACTCGTGAGATAGGTTAGTATAAACCAATGCAAAACCTTATCATTTTCTACTGTAACAAATCACTAAAATTATTATTCAACATTGCACACTAAATTTCTCTGCATATTTAATACTCCTATCCTCAAATAGAATCATTAAACAAGCAAACATATGCAAACAATGCAACCATAACAGCAATCTGCCAAAACAGTATAGTCTGTAAAGAATGCAAGATTCATCATACTTACCTAACTCCAAAAATTATGAGAAAAACACCTTACTGTAGAAGATTTATCAGAGCTGAATATGCAAAAAGTTTCAACAATATACCATTCTCTGACTTTTCTAGGGAATTTTTGCAACAGCGGTAAACTTTCTGTTTTCAAACAGCAACATGTATACTTGCAAAATAAGAATGGTAAAGGCTATCCTTGACATTTTTATTGAAACTAAAGATGCAAAACATTATTATAAATAACAACAAGCAAATACTAACAAAGGAAAATGACGCTCCAAGCAAAACACATACCATGTGGTGAATAAAAATATAGCTCCAAGTAAAGTTACCAATGGACGAAGACGAAAGAGGGGATGCCATCCGGGGCATCCCCAAGCTTAGGCTCTTGGTTGTCCTTGAATATTACCTTGGGGTGCCTTTGGCATCCCCAAGCTTAGGCTCTTGCCACTCCTTATTCCATAGTCCATCGAATCTTTACCCAAAACTTGAGAACTCCACAACACAAAACTCAACAGAAAACTCGTAAGCTCTGTTAGTATAAGAAGAAAACAACCACTTAGGTACTGTAATGAACTCATTCTAAATTCATATTGGTGTAATATCCACTGTATTCCAACTTATCTATGGTTTATACCACTGAATACTAGCCATAGATGCATCAAAATAAGCAAACAACACACAGAAAACAGAATCTGTCAAAAACAGAACAGTCTGTAGTAATCTGTATCAAACGTATACTTCTGGAACTCCAAAAATTCTACCAAATTAGGAAGTCCTAATAAAATAGTGTACCAATCCAGAGCAAAAAGAATCATATCAGAAGAAAGTTTTTGTGAATTAACAAAACTAATTTACTGGGTGCAAAAGTTTCTGATTTTCAGCAGGATCAACACAACTATCACCGTAAGCTATCCTAAAGGTTTTACTTGGCACTTTATTGAAACAAAATATATAAAACATGATTAGTACAGTAGCATAATCATGTGGACACACAAAAATAGTAAGGGTAAATATTGGGTTGTCTCCCAACAAGCACTTTTCTTTAATGCCTTTCTAGCTAGGCATGATGATGACAATGCTGCTCACATAAAAGATAAGAATTGAAGCATAACAGGAGCATCATAAAGCATATGACTAGCACATTTAAGTCTAACCCACTTCCTATGCATAGGGATTTTGTGAGCAAACAACTTATGGGGACAATAATCAATTAGCATAGGAAGGTAAAACAAGCATAGCTTCAAGATTTTAAGCACATAGAGAGGAAACTTGACATTATTGTAGTTCCTACAAGCATATATTCCTCCCTCATAATAATTTTCAGTAGAATCACGAATGAATTCAACAATATAACCAGCACATAAAGCATTCTTTTCATGATCTACAAGCATAGAAAATTTACTACTGTCCACATAAGCCAATTTCTTCCCATGAATAGTAGTGGGAGCAAACTCAACAAAATAACTATCATGTGAGGCATAATCCAATTGAAAACTAAAATCATGATGACAAGTTTCATGGTTATCATTATTCCTAATAGCATATAAGTCATCACAATAATCATCATATATAGCAACTTTGTTCTCATAATCAATTGGAACCTCTTCCGAAATAGTGGAATCATCACTAAATAAAGTTGACACTCTTCCAAATCCACTTTCATATTCATCACAATAAAATTCAACATCCTCCAAAATAGTGGGATCACTACTTCCTAAAGTTGACACTCTTCCAAACCACTTTCATGAATATAATCATCATAAGTAGGAGGCATGCTATCATCAAAATAAATTTGCTCATCAAAACTTGGGGGACAAAAAATATCATCTTCATCAAACATAGCTTCCCCAAGCTTATGGCTTTGCATATCATTAGCATCATGGATATTCAAGGAATTCATACTAACAACATTGCAATCATGCTCATCATTCAAAGATTTAGTACCAAGCATTTTAATGCATTCTTCTTCTAGCACTTGAGCACAATTTTCCTTTCCATCATACTCACAAAAGATATTAAAAAGACGAAGCGTATGAGACAAACTTAACTCCATTTTTTGGTAGTTTTTCTTTTATAAACTAAACTAGTGATAAAACAAGAAACAGAAAGATTCGATTGCAAGATCTAAAGATATACCTTCAAGAATTTACCTCCCCAGCAACGACGCCAGAAAAGAGCTTGATGTCTACTACACAACCTTCTTCTTGTAGACGTTGTTGGGCCTGCAAGTGCACAGGTTTGTAGGACAGTAGCAAATTTCCCTCAATTGGATGACCTAAGGTTTATCAATCCGTGGGAGGTGTAGTATGAATATGGTCTCTCTCAAACAACCCTACAACTAAATAACAAAGAGTCTCTTGTGTCCTCAACACACCCAATACAATGGTAAATTGTATAGGTGCACTAGTTCGGCGAAGAGATGGTGATACAAGTGCAATATGGATAGTAGATATAGGTTTTTGTAATCTGAAAATATAAAAACAGCAAGGTAACTAATGATAAAAGTGAGCGTAAACAGTATTGCAATGATAGGAAACAAGGCATAGGGTTCATACTTTCACTAGTGCAAGTTCTCTCAACAATAATAACATAGATAGATCATATAACAATCCCTCAACATGCAACAAAGAGTCACTCCAAAGCCACTAATAGCGGAGAACAAACGAAGAGATTATGGTAGGGTACGAAACCACCTCAAAGTTATTCTTTCGGATCAATCTATTCAAGAGTTCATACTAGAAGAACACCTTAAGACACAAATCAACCAAAACCCTAATGTCACCTAGATACTCCATTGTCACCTCAAGTATCCGTGGGCATGATTATACGATAAGCATCACACAATCTCAGATTCATCCAACCAACACAAAGTACTTCAAAGAGTGCCCCAAAGTTTCTACCGGAGAGTCAAGACGAAAACGTGTGCCAACCCCTATGCATAGGTTCATGGGCGGAACCCGCAAGTTGGTCACCAAAACATACATCAAGTGGCACGTGAAATCCCATTGTCACCACAGATAAGCACGGCAAGACATACATCAAGTGTTCTCAAATCATTAAAGACTCAATCCGATAAGATAATTTCAAGAGGAAAACTCAATTCATCACAAGAGAGTAGAGGGGGGGGGGACATCATAAGATCCAACTATAATAGCAAAGCTTGCGATACATCAAGATCGTGCCATAGAGAGAACACGAGAGAGAGAGAGAGATCAAACACATACCTACTGGTACATACCCTCAACCCCGAGGGTGAACTACTCCCTCCTCGTCATGGATAGCGCCGGGATGATGAAGATGGCCACCAGTGATGGGTTCCCGCTCCGGCAGGGTGCCAGAGCGGGCTCCCGAGAGGTTTTTGGTGGCTACAGAGGCTTGCGGCGGCGGAACTCCCGATCTATCTTCTTCTTCGATGTTTTTAGGGTATATGGGAATATATAGGCGAAAGAAGTCGGTCGGGGGAGCCTCGAGGGGCCCACAAGAGTGGAGGGCGCGGCCAGGGAGGGTGGGCGCGCCGCCCTATCTTGTGGCCTCCTCGAAGCTTCCTTTACTTCAACTCCAAGTCTCCTGGGTTATGTTCGTTCCAAAAATCACGCTGCCAAATGTTTCATTCCGTTTGGACTCCGTTTGATATTCCTTTTCTTCGAAATACTGAAACAGGCATAAAACAACAATATGGGCTGGCCCTACAGTTAATAGGTTAGTCCCAAAAGTAATATAAAAGTGTATAATAAAGCCCGTAATCGTTCAAAACAGATAATAAAATAGCATGAATGCTTCATAAATTATAGATACATTGGAGACGTATCACGGCAGGACGTTCTTGATGCGCGGCTCTAGGCCGACCCTTATTGGCTCGTCTCATCAAGGTA